>NC_079442.1:11870969-11875469 GCF_903798145.1 Danio aesculapii
ACTCATCTATAAAGTAGTCGACTCATAGTGCTTCAAATGAGTCGTCTTGATAACGAGTCATTAGGTGTTTCGTGATGACGCGGCTACGAAACACAAGTAGTTGCGCTCGCAAACCCGGGACATTTGAAACCTGCGGCGCCGCCCACTAACACAGAAAAAAAAGCCCCACACACACAGACACCGGTCGAATGAAGTCACGCTGTGCAGATGGATATTATTGGCAGTCTAATCAAAGATGAAACCTCAGCAATATAGCCCAGCCTTGAGCAGTTCGAGTGCTTCTGGAAACTACATGCTTACAAAGACTTCATCGGTTTGTAAAAGGAAGAATCAGTAAAGACTGTCATCAGTGCATCATGGATCAGTTTCTACCCCCATTTCACAAGTGTAAGTACGTGCGATTAAAATTGTTGCCTCGTTTACTCTAGCTTGCAAATTATGTATTTAGTTGTGTTTTGTTACCGCGTGTACTGTATCAGGTTAACTCTTTATATTTCCATATCGTATGTAATGCCACGTTGAAAACGCGACGCTTGCCGTTTTGTTTACGGATCATCAGCTGTTCCTACACACATGCAACGGTCAAGTTTTAAAATAATTCAGTTCAGGTTCAAGGGAGCTGTCTGATTAGCACCTAGCAAGCTGAACTGGCGCTCTAGTCTAAGCGAACGGTGAGGGTAGTGTGTGTGTGTGTGTGTGTGTGTTGCGCAGGGCCGGTTCAGCAAGCTGAACTGCCGCTCTAGGTTAAGGACGATCACGCCGCCCTCAACCCGAAAGTGAAAACGAAAGTGACCCGTTAGCAAAATGAGGACGGGGGCTGTCGCAGATATAACTGAGGACGTGGGTGGTGAGGGAGGTGTCGCGGACGTCTCCCTCTCTATTGGTGTTGTGTCTTCTAAGGAGGAGGAGGAGGTGTTTGTGTGTGTGTCTGTGTTAAAAGAGCAGGTAGACTGTGACGGGCTCCTCGCCAGTTCTTAGAGTTTTTGCTTAATAAAATAGTTTGTCGTCTGTTTTTTTTAAGTCCATCGTCTGTATTTACATTCACCCACTGGCAGCCAAAATCCACACCCTACATTATAAAGCGTGTATGCACTGTGACTACTTTTATATTGTTGATTAGCTACTTGGCATTTCACTCTGTCTCGCGCTGAAGGCTGTCAGTTTTGACCAATCGCAGCCGGCTGTCATCAGTCCAATCAGCGCAGTTTAGCTTCGCGCTGAGGACTGGTTTGGGTACAAATGAATCGCTGAACGAATCATATGGGAGTCGCTGGGATAATTAGGTAAAAATAAATGCAGATTATAAGACCATGAAAGTGTTTTTTGACCTTGCATGCATATTAGACTGTTGTTGGAGACCCTTAAAACCTAAATATAACCCTATTTCATGTATAATATGGGCTCTTTAATCAACCTTGGTACACCTGTGGTGTTCCCGGTCAAAAGTGACCGCCGTAGAAAATGAATAGGCATCCAGACTATATTCATTCATCAGACAGAAAACATCCCCACACACTACCCCAACTCACAAGAGTACATATCTCTTTTACGCGCTTATATGCTGATCTTCCAGCCTGATCTCACAAGGAAACATAACTATTTTACGTTTTGTCAGTTTAATGGCTAATTCATACGAGTTCAGTCGTACAAAATTGTATGATTTTTAAAAATTCAATTCAATTCACCTTTATTTGTATAGCGCTTATACAATGTAGATTGTGTCAAAGCAGCTTCACATAAAAGGTCACAGTAAATAGGAACAGTGTAGTTCAGTTTGTAGTGTTTAAGTTCAGTTCAGTTGAGCTCAGTTCAGTGTGGTTTAATAATCACTACTGAGAGTCCAAATATTGAAGGGCAAATCCAACGATGCGCAGCTCTACAGATCCCGAACCATGCAAGCCAGTGGCGACAGCGGAGAGGGAAAAAACTTCACTAATGGCGGAAGTGAAGAAAAAGAAACCTTGAGAGAAACCAGGCTCAGTTGGGCACGACCATTTAATTTCTCCGCTGGCCAAACGTCTTGTGCAGAGCTGCAGAAAGAGGCGTGGCACCCAACCCCACCCCTAAACCCAATCGTCATTGGGGATAAGCAAATTGTACAAAACTGTATGAATGAGATCGTACAAATTCATATGGATTAGCTACTAAACCAATAAGTTATGAATTTCCATGAAAGTGTTGGATTCTCCAACGTGAACCAACTTCCTGATAAAACAGTGTATCATATCTTCATACAGACTAGGTGTCTGTTATGTGAATCCATCCGTGTCTTTTTTTCTTTTCTTATTTTTGTTTATTTATTTATTTATTTATTTCTCTCTCTGGAAAGAAGCACAGCGAAGGAATCTTGTTCCCTTTCTTCCTTTCTGCCAATCTCCTTTCAGCCAATCTCTGAGTCTAGCAGGAGCACTTTTAGCTTAGCAACAAATATTTTATTATAGTAGACCGTTATTATCTTGTTTAAAAATAACCAAAATATGAGTAATGCTAGTTCTATGTCCATGCTCACCGTATATACCCTCAGTCACTATTCCCTATATTAGTACACTTGAAGGGCTGAAAATTCGATCACTCAGAACACAGTAAAGGATAGCATTTTGTTTGTTCTTTGCTGGTTGATAAATCATTCAGATGGATTAAAATTTCTATTTCTTTGGTCAGACCCTGTGATAGTTATTTTATCAAGCTTTTCTATTAGTAATGAAACAAAGTATTTTGATTTCTGTCATCTATTGATCATTTTGTAATATATTTTCAGCGCCTAATATTATTTTCATTGTAGTTATTTTATGTCTAATTCTGTAAATTCATGTTAAACACTACTTTGAGACATTGTTCACAGCTAAAGCATGTTGAATAAAAATTTGGAGAAAAATGATTTTTGTGCTAATATAAGAGCAGTTAAAACAGACCGGTCAATTTTGACAGAGAACACTAAAGTAAGGGGCAGAATGTGAACATGACAGGAGGGTTAAATTACAAAAATTAAAAACTCTGTGTATCTATGAACCTTGCAGATGAGCGATTGATCTGCTCAGCTGATTGACGATGTTTTAAAAATGCTTCCTTGAAAGCTTGAAACACTGTCAGTGATGTAATCAGCACACAAGCAGCCAATAGTGTTCACCTTTTTCTGATGACTCCTCCCTCAAAATTTCATTGGCTGTGGTTTAGTAGCTTGACTGAGCTGCTGGCGACCGAGTTGTTGTCAGATCATGTAGTGTGTGACCCTCCTCTTGTGGATCATTTACGTGGTGTGGACACCACAGCGATTAATAGACACAAAATCAAGTCATGTAGTGTGAACAGATCTGCCGATGTTCAAAATCCTGTAGTGTGAACTAGGTTTAAGTAAAACAAAATGACTTACTTAATATGGGGAAAGCAATGCCAAAGAGGAAAACAGCCACCCCTCCTAAGACAGACAAGAAAAGGTAGCTGGAGCCCAAAATTGCAGCAAGGGAGAGAGATGGATGATTCCTCCGGAATCGTCGGATTACGGCCTTGTTTTCAGCTGCCCAGACAAACCCCAAGAACACAAGGATCACAACTGCTGCTCCAAGTATCAACTTGAGTGGTTGGAAATACCTATGACACAATTACACACATGCACAAAAAAAGCACAAATAAAAAATAAATGCATAATAATCAATGCCATCATAAATAGCACGTTTAAGAAAATTCCCCATTTAATACATGCTATATTTAATAATGGCAAGTATAGTTTTTTGAAATCTGAAGCTAGGTGTCTGGGTTGTTGGAAATCCAGTATTTAAATCAGGAGGTTGGACTAAATAAGGCTACCAAAATGGATTGGAGATTAGGGCTGCATGCAAAAATGTGAATCACGATTTTTTATTATTTTTTTTTGCTTAAAATCAAGATCACGATTTTCTCACAATTCTGTAAATGTAAAATAAAAGTTTATATGATTAGGCTATTATTATTGTTAATTTTCAAACGTATGGTAAAACAATATTAAGCTTGTGTAGGTCTACTGTTGCTTAAAATGCTAAATTTTGTATTGTCATTATGGTGGACTTGAACAGACTTTCAATATGTCCTGTTTGTTAATTCGCAGTAAAATTATGACATCAGAATATAACTATTCACATAACTAATTAATTCACAATTATGAAGTTGAATTATGTTTAAGACATGTGGTTTCATCTGTCATAGAAAACATTAGTAGACCATTTGTTTTCACTTGTAAAATGAGACATTTCTCATTATCAGATTTCTTCTTGCATTATATATAGGCTAGGGTTGTTATACTGACACAGTAAACATTTTGGTTGTGGGGGGGGGAAACACTCCTACTGGAGGAAGAGCAGGGAGTATATATATATATATATATATATATATATATATATATATATATATATATATATATATATATATATATATATATATATATATATATAAAATGAGTTTCAGTAGCCTTGGGGGGTGGGGGGGGGGCAGGGGCGGTGACATGACCCCAAGTTGGCCGACTCTGAC
>NC_079442.1:11875569-11945569 GCF_903798145.1 Danio aesculapii
TAATTAAAAAGACTCTCCAGAAGCTGCAGATTTACTTGTTTGTATGAAGATTTTGCTTAAAAAACTTAGATGGTGTAGTGCAAGTGAATTATTTTGTAGTGTAAGAGTTTAATCATACTCTGCTTTGATGAGAAATTTGATCTATAAGTGTATTTGTCGACTAAAGAATTCTCAGAATAGCATTTTTAATGTTGTTGACAAATCCTAGGCTTACTGAGGTGCGTTATCAGTCACCTTTGATAAAGTATTGGCAAAACTGTCTTTTTAAATGTATATTGTGTGGTTTGTATTGTTCTGTTTGTCAGTTGTTGCTATTGGACCTAGTGTCTGGAAACAGAATAAATAAAATGGCAACATCTGACAAGCATAAAGACCTGGATATAATAATTTGAAAAAAAAAAAAAAAAGATTTTTGCTTTCAAGCTACAAACATAGGCTTATAAATTTTAGGCCAATCAGATTTTATATGAATGCTTATTTGAAATTGCATTTACTTGGTTGTATTTTTGTTGGTATTAGACTAATCATTTTTAATGGTTTTGTAATGGATCTAAGATACAAATTTTTACTAAATTTAATATTGAATGTCCTGTTTTTTGAGTGTCAAATGTTGTTTTAGACATTAAGTTTGAGCAGGTCAATTAGAATGATAGAACCATGCAAGAGAGTTTAATTGACTTAAGAGTGTCTTCAAAACATTTAGGCCTTAGCAAAACACATAGAGCATTACCCAAAAATACTTTATTGAGGCAGGCTACTAACACACATATTCTATATTGTATTCTTGTCTCTATAGTGTTCAAAAACAAATAAACAAACATACAAACTAGATATAACACAAACGTAAATGGCTTACATTTAAATGAACATTAAAGTTATATGAACTTCATCATTCCTTTTCTGACTGCACATCATATTGGAGTTAAAATATATCTTTATCAATTAATATTATCATCAAACAATGGGAACGGTGACGGTATGCATATTGAATAGGAAAAGATCCTGGAGAAACTTTTTTTCAAAGATTTCAATAATAACTTAATATAGAAATAACAACCTATAAAACATACAGTAGGTATGCTGTGCTACTATGCATAAAATAGCATTAATGATGTTCAAATAAAATTATGATTATCTTAAACAACAATTCATATTCTTCTTAATAACTCCAACAGATGTAAATAACTAATTTAAGCTAAATGTAAAGTGCTGCAAGATAAAACTCATCCGATGATTATGACAGTAGGCTTTTACACTGTATATCTGAGGTCAGGAATGCACTGCGCCAGGGTTCTTTATTACATTCCTGCAATACAAAATATTTGCACCATTTTTGACCTGATTTGCAGTCTGGATAAATTTATAGAAAATAAAATGATGTGTAATAAACACAACTTTTTTTTTGGTTCAAGACTGATTTTGTGAACATTCCATTTTAAAAGTTCAATATTTTCAGCCTATTTTAACACATTGTTTTTATTTTGCATGTGTCTCCTACCAATGAGTTATGTGATTCTGTGAATATTATACTAGCATAGAAACAGCTTCATAATAGTGTATATGCAGAGCTAGTGTTTTATCCTATACCGATATACTTCCAGTGAATAGTTAATGTGACTTTTTCAAATTTATAAAGTTCCTTTTACAGTATTGATGTTGCAATTTGATTAAAATATAATCAGTTAAATAGACTTCAGCATTCATTTAGTTGTTGAAGCGTAAACCGAGATAAAAAGCTGTTTACTCGCTCGCACGCACCCATCAGGATCAGCAGGCTAGCGCAGAAACACCATTGGAAATGCTGGAGTAAAATAAATTTAAATACTTTAAAGACATGGCACAGAACAAATGAATTTAATGCAGTGCTTGTACATTCTGAGACCCAGTTTATAGCGTATATCACTCAGTCAGTGAAGAATGTTGATTAAAAAAAAAAAAAAAACAGACCTTAAACGTGCCGATTTTGTAATGGCATACAGTTCACCGGTAGTGCTTGACCCAGGTTACGAACTAGGCATGGGCCGCTATAAGATTCTGACGGTATGATAACCTTGGATAAAAAAAAATCACGGTTTCACAGTATTGTGATTACTGCTCTAAAATCTTTTCCTTTTAAATTTCTAAAAAGCAAAAACTTTTTTCCCCTTTGAAAACAATATATTTTATTTTTGAAATATTTAAAATATTTTGGAGCAGTAAACATGTCAGGCTCAATAATTCAAATGAATCATTGACTTCTGCTGTCTTCATTAGTTTCAAAAACTCTGCATTTTTGGATATTTTCTTTTGCTGGAGATACTGTTGTCCTAAGGAACTGAAAAAAATGTAAATAAAAAAATCGTACACATACCTTAGGAACGGTATTACAGAAAAATTTGCCGGTTTTAAAAGTTGCCTTTGCCTATTACTGACACAAAAAAGTGCCTCTGCGTGCTTCTGCATATACCCTATTGTACAGTATATTTGCTTTAGACTTGTTTGAGATGTTATCATTCCTGTATAAAGTAAATCTGTATTACCAATAAGATAGGATTTCTGCATGAATGAAAATCTTTGGGTTTTCCTTTGCAACACAAAAATTCTGAAAGTGCATATTACAGTCTATACATAATACAAATTATTTACTTGCCCCTGAGTAACTAATAGAGAATCAAAAGATTCAGAGTATCCCCGTCTCTGAAGGGTACTGGTGACCCACCAGACTGCACATTTGTTTTTAACGTTGCCCTAATCTGACCCACACAATTAAGTCCATGATGCTTTAAGACAGTGTTTCTCAGGACCACCAACACTGTATGTTTTGGATGTATCTCCTTTGCCTGTCACATTACGAGTCTTTGGCTATTTCCCAATTTCAAGCACGCAGAGAACGTAAGTTACCACAGAAGAACGAACACAGGAGACCACGAGAACAGAGAACGCATCCTGTGAGAAATAAAAGTTGCTGCATTCTCTCTGATGGTCTTATGACCTTTGTGCGTTTTTAATCGAAAATTATTTAAACATTACAGCATTCATACAATGATTTATTTATTTTTCTTCTTTTCACAACATATACTATGCATATATGCTGCACAATACAAATAAAACAAATCTGCTTTTTGGTGGTGGCCCTCCAGGATCGTGGTTGAGAAACACTGCTTTAAGCTAAAGAGTTAATGTTCTGAATCAGGCCTGTAAACAAGTAAGACAAAAAATGTGCAGAGCAGTGGGTTCCCAGTACTGGAGTCGAGTATCACTGCTGTAAACTAACAATCCTCTCTTTTCATTCAGTCTATAATACTTTAGTTATTGATACTGTCCATAACCACGTGTCTCTTCTTTCGGGGGAAGCTGTTTTGGGTCCTCCACAATAGGACTTGCTATAGAAGAAGAGAAGCATGCATTATTTGTTGCAAAGCACAATTTAAGTACACTTTACAATACATTTGCCAAAATATTGATGAAAAATCAAAGTTTTTTCAACTGCACAAATGCACACCACAGATTTAATTAATTGATTTAGAGAAACCACACAAATAAATGTTAGCATGATCTTTGTATTTCTAAAAAAAAATAATGACAATAATTAAAACGACGTAACAGAATGTTTTGTGAGTGTTAACATTTTAGTTACTGACATACAAGTATGTAACTCACAATTCTGAAACTGCTGTGCTGTGTATCTAGTAAGAAGTATCCCAAATCCCTCGATTAGGGCAAGCAGAATTCCACCCATCATTGCAGAGCCCACCATAGCTAGAGGACCACCTGAAATACAAACATGCAAGTAATGCACACTCATGAACCAGAGGTAGTTTAAAGAGTGCAGATTAATGATGGGTTATCACGACAGTAATACTACAGATGATAAGATCAATTTTCCAGTGGGTTATAAAGTCCTGTTTGAACAAGTATATGCTTGCTGCCAAAAACCCATGGTAGGGTGCACATTTTGCATAAATATTTATCTAGTGTATGCAGGGAAAAGACTTTTTTTTTGCTTCACACATGATTCCTTCTAGTATATCAAACAAGTGATATTTGGAAATGATTTTAAAACACATTGTTTTTCATGCATGAAGCACACCTCACACAGAACACATCTTCAAATCAAACAGATTTCTCTTTGTCAACAAGATGAATTTGCATGTCCAACTTAAATGCAGTGTGTAATCAGTTTCAAAACACCACTCGTATGGATTGTCCTTGTGAAAGTTTGCTGGACAACATTAAATGTGTCCTTACCTTCAATGTCTAACAGAATTCTAATCACTGTGCTAAACTTACTGCGTGCTGCGAGTATAGCTCCAGTCATTGCCCCACTGGTAATGGAGTTCCAAGGGTCTTCCTTACCCCGCAAACGAACAAGACCACAGTCTATGGTTGAAAACAGTCCACCCCAAACAGCAAAACTACCTACAAGAAAAACAGAACACACACACACACACCATAATTTATAATCATTACTGCTATACAAAATGTCATACGCGGTACAAAAACAGAGAAACAATAAAACAATAAAAAGAATTCCGAATACTCGCCTCCAATTTGTGGTGCCCTTACTCTCACCGCATTTGCGCTACCTCTTAACCTGTGTCGAACACCCTATAAAAATACAGTATTTTTATAATAAATGCATTGTATTGTGTTTTGGTAATAGCTGAGGTCTGCTGTTTGTTTGACAGTAAAACATACCACAGGTGCATTCCGAAAGCCTTTGACAGTCTGAAACACCCCTCCTCCAATGGCCCCCATGGTAAAAGCACCCCCACAGTCATCAACTATCCTCCATGGGCTAAACAGAAAATTACTTGTTAGAAGCCAACTGCATCATATACTGTACCTTAATTGATCAATTCTATAGACTCATAGACTCCAAATCACCGACAAAATCTTTAAATCATCTAAAATAACTATGCTGAAAAAAAACAAACTACTGTACACAATCCAAGGTTTTTGCTTTTATATATATATATATATATATATATATATATATATATATATATATATATATATATATATATATATATATATATATATATATATAATTTTTTTCTTATATATATCTTTTTTTTTTAGAGAATTTTTTTTTCTTTTTTGAATATTTCCCAAATGATGTTTAACAGAGCAAGTAAATTTTCACAGTGTGTCCGATAATACTTTTTTCTTCTTAAGAAAGTCTTATTTGTTTTATTTCGGCTAGAATAAAAGCAGTTTTTCATTTTTTTTTAAAACCGTTTTAGGGACAAAATTATTAGCCCCTTTAAGCTATTTTTTCCCAGTCTACAGTGCAAAATATCATTATACAATAACTTGCCTAATTACCCTAACCTGCCTAGTTAACCTAATTAACCTAGTTAAGCCTTTAAATGTCACTTTAAGCTGTATAGAAGTGTCTTGAAAAATATCTAGTAAAATATTATTTACTGTCATTATGGCAAAGATAAAGAAATTAGTTATTAGAAATGAGTTATTAAAACTATTATGTTTAGAAATGTGTTGAAAAAATCTTCTCTCCATTAAACAGAAATTGGGGGAAAAAAACAGGTGCTAATAATTCAGGGGGGCTAAAAATTCTGACTTCTACAGTATATATACAACAGTTCTGTCTGGTTCTTGAATCTGATTGGTTGATAGCCATGCAGTATTCTGCCAGTAACAGCACTCGTCCAGCCTCTTAACCCTTCACCCTTTTGTATTACTCCACCCACATACAGCAACAAGCAGAGGACACTCTACAGTTTGACAGATATTGCTGCTATAGGGCAACATGATGTACTTTTGAGGCTTTTTTAGTAGAGAATGTAGTTGTTCAGATTGCAACTATGCAGTTATTTATAAGATTAGTGCCTATTTTAAAATATTTTTATAATTTCTGAGAGACAGCGGCCATTAGCCTGTCTTTGAGCAAAGACGGTTGACAATGTTCATCCATAAGATGGTGACAGAGACTGCATATTAAACCCTAAGAGAAAAAGCGTAATTTCAAACTACAGCTGATCAAATCATCATAAAAAAGGTAAATGACTTTCTAAGTCGATCTCCCTCTTTTGTATGTTGTAGTGCTGTATTTATACCATAGTAATATTGTGATCTCCCAATTGCAACTGAGATGGCATTTCATGCTGTTCAGCCTTATAATCTTAAAATAAACAAAATCACCTGTTTTGTCATCACTTTAGACTTTACCCTTGAGAATCATTCAAATACTAGCTCTAAAATAACATTAGTGGATGAACAACAGTTTCTGCTGTTCTGATGTCAGCTGCGGATGTGAATGAATGGCGGAAGAAAGTAGTTGCTCTTACAAAATGGTTTTGAGACGCTCCGTGTTTGATTTTCTTTCTTATACACACAATTATGCTGTCGAACTGTTGTATAAACACAGCCTCGTGCCAATGCATACCTCCCACCAGTACAGATTTACAGCCACATTGCACTGCTACGAGTGTGTTATATATATATATATATATATATATATATATATATATATACAGGGGCGTAGAAACCGGGGGGGACACGTCCCCCTCACTTTTTGGAAACAGGTTATTCTGTCCCCCGACTGGCCCACACGTTTTATTTGACCTAGCGGCCGCAAGTGTTCTCTGATTTGTTACTTTATTTGAGTGAACAATCACTCAGCCAATCACAGCGTGAATCTCTTGAGCGTCTGCCACGAGCTTCATTCAATCACTTTGCAGTCAAAGACAGGGATGACGCGGAAGGGAGCAACAGCTACAGCTGGGTAAATCACGGTAAATCACTAACGTTACAGAATCCTACTTTTGTTCCGTTTCGAAGTGCGAACCGTAAAGTCCCTGGTGCTGGTGTCTTGCCTGGCGCTGAGCCAGAGAAAGACAGCGGGGTTAAGTTGGTTTTGTTTTCGGTATTCCTGACACATTCAGTGACAGACGGCATTAACTAAAAAACCTCTAACCCTAAAAAGATCTAAACTGTATTCCCTACAAAAAGACAAAGCTGGTTATGTTTCACAGCTGTCTTTCTTTTTTCGCTCGATATTACGAGCACTGCTTGAGCAGTCGCAATATGCGTTTAGCCAGAGAAAGCTCGCGCTGAGCTAAGCTCTCAGTAAGGGACCCTCGTAAAAGTGCTTCTTTTTTTCGTTTTTTCCCCCGAAAACAAGACCAACTTAACTCTGCTGAGAAAGACGTGTTATATTATCACAATTATGCAGCCTTAATTGCTTAATTTATGATTTAGACATGTAAATACACACAAGTACTAGTAAAACAAGAACTTTAGCGTTTGTAAAACACACAAGGAAGTCTAACAATCCATTAAAATATAATTTGCCGATGTGTTTTAATCATATCAGATACACATACTGAAAGTAACTATAAAGTTGAATCTATTCCTCTCTAAGTTCACCAACCACTTACTTGCATGTATTTGGGGAGTAATTGGTGAATTTACGTGTTGAATCCTGCGTGTTCTGCTTTTATGTATGACGCATCGGCCGCAAGCACACATGGCGATGTCCATCTCACGTTATATGTGTAGTATCAACTTGCAATTTTGCAAATGTATTGTAGTATTTAAAAATATTTTCACACAGAGTAATGCTTAATTTAAATGTGTGTGGTTCTGTCTATTTATTGTTATTATTAATATTTTGTAATTATTTTAGAATTTTGGTTAAAAGATTATTAAATAAACTTTATTGCTAATAAATCATTAATCACTTTTGGGTGACCATACAGCTGTCCCCCCCACTTTTAAAATGGCTGTTACGCCCCTGTATATATATATATATATATATATATATATATATATACAGGGGCGTAACAGCCATTTTAAAAGTGGGGGGGACAGCTGTACATATTTTAAAAGTGGGGGGGACATAAATAAATAAATATATATATATATATATATATATATATATATATATATATATATATATATATATATATATATATATATATATATATATATATATATATATATAAAGTTTGGAGTAAACTGCACAATATTGGTAAAATCTGACATTGCGATTTTTGTTTTCAGCTATATATATTGTAATGTGAATTCAATTTCACATCAATTTCTAATCAATTCAACTCCAACGGCCTGATTTGTTCTATTTGAAGACACAGAGCTTTAAAATGATTGCCACATCAGCTTCTCTGGCTTTTTCATGGCAAAACCATATCAAATTTTTTTTCTAAAAAAAAATAAATAAATAAATAAATTAAAAAAAAAAAAAATATATATATATATATATATATATATATATATATATATATATATATATATATATATATATATATATATATATATAAAACATAACAATTTCATAAATTGTGAAGAACCTGTATACACTTTATATATTTGTATGGTATTGTATGTTATTTCAAGAAAAAAAAACCTAATAAAAATCAAATTTCCAAAAAATAAATAAATAAATATATAAATATATAAATATATATATATATATATATATATATATATATATATATATATATATATATATATATATATATATATATATATAATATATATATATATATATATATATATATATATATATATGTCAACAGCAAAAAGTTATGCATAACATAAAAATCTGAAACCTTTTTTTGTGGTTTACTTTTGATTAAAAAAAACACACATTTTTACAAAAGTTTCTCCAGATAAAAATCGTTCTGACAACATAAAAAAATACGTCATTCATGTTTAACAGTTTGGTTTGTGTTGCAACAGTGACATTTCGAGGAAAATTATCCTTGAGTAAGTCTATGAGTGAGTCTCATCTTTCTATGCGAGTTTAAAAATACTTTTTGTTCTATTAGAAATAACTCATCCATTAAAATGAATTGGGATAATTCAATAGGGGAGTGACTCGAATAAAATAATAAACAAATTACAAGCAGAAAAATACAATAAAATAAACGTGGCTTTTCTTGTTTTTTGGGGTGTCTACCAGTATTCAGGTACAGAAAAAATGAAATTATAAACTTTCACTCCATTATGGTTAAAATCAGCAGTGACTCCACAAATTTCATGCGTTTTGAACTGTGGCACCTGCTCAACTATAATCGCAACTCAACATTGAACATCCTGCGATGTGACTATTGTAGGTATGCACATTATGATATCGATACTGAAACAACTGTGCAACTCTTGCTTGAAGGTGAAATATTAAATTATTTCAATTACGTAATTAACTAGGTAAATACATTTGGTATTGACACAAATGTTTCAAGGTGAACAAAAAGTTTACTTGCTTATATGCACAATGTACTGCTTTGGGTGATGTTTTAAAAATGACAAAGATTTTATAATAAAACTAATCATTTAGATATCTTTCCAGAGAAACTGAGTGACATTTTATGGAAATAGTCTGTTATATTTATAAAAATAAAAAAAACTGTTTGAATTGCATTAATTTAGCATACAATTTTTTTTATACGATTCTTATCAAAGACTATAGAATACAAAGAAAAAAGGGACTTTGTTCCAATAGAACGGGTATTCTTCATTACAGTAAGTGCAAATCATGGTCAATGTTGTTCAATACATATCTTATAGAATAGTGTGACTTTTTACTGTTCAATTTGATATATGCCTTGCAGAAAAAGTGATTTAAAATATCTGCCATCAAAAACGTATGTCCCACAACAGATATATTCACATTACGGCTAAACATATCATTTTTGTAATAGACTTGCCAATAAGGCACTGTATGTTAATTTTCATTTACACATCTGATAGACGACCTAAGGATTTAGAGAAATAAAAATAAAGGCAAAAGCACTTAATCCAGTGTGTAATTCGAGAAATATACCAAAGCTACACAAATTGTTATAGTATTTAGCAGGCTACTTTAGAGAGAATGACAGCAAAGAAGCAAACGATCCACACGAAAATGGGAATTATAAATTTCTTCAAATTATATCTACGTCCTGTCGTGACCTGAAGGGCGGGACGGACTCGTCAGAAATGCAGTCAGCAAGCACTTTACCAGGGTTCACGGGCATATTCCTCCATGATAA
This sequence comes from Danio aesculapii, assembly GCF_903798145.1. Classification (NCBI taxonomy): domain Eukaryota; kingdom Metazoa; phylum Chordata; class Actinopteri; order Cypriniformes; family Danionidae; genus Danio; species Danio aesculapii. Next base: position 11,885,565 of record NC_079442.1, read on the forward strand.
ACAGCTAACGTCAAATCGGTTACGCATTTTGTCCGCGACAGGAAGATCAGCAACCTGAAACTTTTTAAAGGACACGTACATAACCCATATGCAGTTAAATTTATTGTAAATGTTAGAGCTTGTTAATTAAATAATATAGGCTAAATTGCAAATTTGTACTAAAAACCAATATAACAATATTTTTATATTCTTCATGTCAACACTGAACACGTTTTATAATATTAAAAAACAAGCGACATTAAAACCTGGTTAATCCAAATTACATTGAATCATTTCAGCTGACCAAAAAAAAAAAAAAAAAAAAAAAAAAACAAAGACAGCACTAATGCTCTCGAAAGTAACCTTTATATAAAGTTTCACATAAAGTAGCTCCACGTGAGAAGTGATGTCAAATCTGATGTCAATGTTTTTCAATATTCAGAGTTCACAGGTCGGATGTCCGACTAAAAACGACGTTTTATAAGTTGTTTCCAATGAGTCATGAAAAGTATTTTGAACGCAGTCTGTTACTTTGTTGTTTTGACTGTCGCTTAGTGATGACGTTGCGAACGTCCAAACCCGGTCCAAACAGGGCACACAGACCGACAGATGGCAATGTTTTTTGTTTTTAGTCTAATTGACCACTAAATAAAAGATCGCGGTAGATTATAGGCTGATAAAACCGTAAATTTATTATTAAACAGTCTTATAATCTTTAAATAGCCGTAAAAACACAACAGTGCAATCCATTCAGGGTCAAAGTTAATCGATCTCTCGGTAACGTTAGTTGTAGTTGTCAATCTTATTCAAGCGAGGGCGACAGTGTACGACTAGTTTGGCAACTTGCCAAGAAAGTTTTGGTCGCCCTTGAAGCTCATAATGTCGGGGACACCCACTTCAGCTGTCAACTGAATTCTACAGGATTCGCGTGGAACTATGCTGCGCCTCTTGATCAGAACATCGGTAAGTGCGGTTTATTATAGCGTACAACGTACTGACATTAAATAAACGCAATGCCTTTAACAGTTAAGCGAACGCTTTGCCAAGTTTTATGCGCCAGTGGCAGCAGCAACGCCCCATCTATAGCATTTATTGTGTTTTTACTTAATTGATCTGAGGCATTTTGTATATTGTTGTGTGACTTGTGTGTTGTGTGATTGTTGTGTGATTATTAGATGTTGAAATGACCCGTAATTACAGGACAAATCAGCAACAACAACAACAAAAAAAATGTCAAGGAGGTTGTCAAAAATAGTGCCACTATGTATCCTACTTTGACAGCTGTGCAGATCGATATTATGCATACATCAGTCTAACAGATTTAAAGTGTGCTAGAAGGTTCCATGCAAATATGAAGAGTACAGATGCAAAATTAAGCCTCGAAGTGCAGTCTGAAATCTACTTCTAAAATTAGCATTTTACTAATTAGGTTATTTAACCTGAAGGCGTTGAAAATAGCATTAATAGCCATAAAATTAAAATATAATGAACCTACAAAGAGCCTGAGGAAAAAAAGTAAAAATTTTAGGAAAATTTCAGATGGAACATATAAACACAATAATTTCTGTATTTAAAAAATAACCTCATACATTTCTTATTTTTCTTTTTATAAAGACTATTGCAGGTTCAGTAATTATAATTGTTAGAATAATTGCATTCTATTTCTAAGGCAAGGACGGACCTGGTGAAACACTGCCGTCTACTGAGTCCCATGCCAGTTGTCCAAGTTTCTGACCGGTCGCTGTTACATCAAGAAAGTCTGCCAAAGCTACCCGTCCCTCCACTGAAGCAAACATGTGCTCGCTATCTGGCCTTGCTCGAACCGCTAATCAGCGAGGAGGAGATGGCACACACATGCAAGCTCATGGACGAATTCCTACAACCTGGTGGTGTAGGAGAGAGACTACAAAAGAGTTTGGAGAGGCGGGCACGCAAAACTGAAAACTGGGTGCGTATAATGTATGGTTGTCTATTTGTGAGGGCAACTGGTGTCCTTGGTTTTCTGGTGTGACATAAGTGAAATTTAGCAATAATATATTTTTTGGTATTTTTAATACTGTGCACAAAATTAAATACTTTAGAATCATGTATAGTTTGCTTTATAGTACTGATTCTGTATTAATTTTCATGGTAACACTTTACAATAACAGTACATTAATAATGATGTATTACTATGTAAACTAAACATTACTTTATTATGAATTAATAATGAGTTAAGGCATGCGCTAATCATGAACTAACGTTAAATACAACATGAGTCACAACAGTTCATGAGTAAATAACGGCCACCTTAATTACTTGTTAGTACATGTTGTTAATTAATGTATTCATTAACATTTAAGTTTAAGCTAAATATAACCGACATGAACTCTTAAGCTGTAATGTATAATTAAGTCATGACTTTACTTGGAGGGGCACATCACCAATAACTCATCCTAAACTCCACATGAACTTCTGTGTTTAAACTGTTAATATTGATGTAGACAGAACACTTTTCTATTGTTATTCAGTGTAAACATGATAGACGGACATGCATAAGGAGTTCATGAGTAGTTAAGAATAGGTTAATGATGATGTGCCCCTACAAGTAAAGTCATGATATAATTAAACATTAACATATCATGATGGTTAAATTAAGCATAAACTAATGGAGTAATTAATACATTAATTGACAAACAATCATGTACTAACAAGTAATTAAGGTAGCCGTTGTTCACACATGAACTCATGTGACTCATGCTAAGCGCATGCATTAACTCATCATTAGTCTATAATAAAGTAATGTTTAGTTAACATATTACCACATCATTATTCATATACTGTTATTGTAAAGTGTTACCATTTCCATATTAGCATGAACATTTAATCAAAATCGTTAAAACCACAAGTGGACAGTCAGACATTCCTAATTGCTTAAGGAAAAACAAAAACACTACATGTTTAAACGATGATCATTGAAAAATAAGTTAAATAAGTTATCTTAATAGATTTTAGGCTTATAATAATTAGTCTTAAAACTTTAAATTGCTGTAAAGTCTTGCCCCATTCAGGGTCAAAATTAAATGGTTACATTATTTGTAGTGGTCAATCTTATTCAAGCGAGGGTGACAGTGTACGACCAGTCTGGCAACTTGTCAAGAAAGTTTTGGTTTCAATATTTTAGCATTTTTTGCAGACATTCACTTGAAAATTCACTTTTTTTAAAACATAAACATAAAACTTACATTTTAACAATTAGTCATTGAATAAAAATAAAAAACCAACAACGAACAACATTCATAAAAATAATAATTAAAAACAACAAAAAAAATCAACATACATTCCCCCCACCAACCACCCACCAGTGCTATCCAACAGTAAACGTAGGTACTAAAGGCATAGTAAACATATTAATCACAAGTTTGTAAAAAGGAATTAAAAGAAGACCAATTTTTTTCAAATAATAAAACCTTTTCTATTAGGGTATATCTGATTTTTTCCAGATGTAGAGTACCTGTTAACTCTGTCGGCCATAATTTAAGAGTTGGAACTTGCTTTTTCTTCCTAAACTAAAGGATACGTTTTTTGGCAGAGATCAACTCGTATGAAACAAACTGTTTTTGTACCCGTGTAAGTCCCAAAAATTCTTCGGAAACTCCCAAATATAATTAATATAGGATCTGGTTCAATTGGAATGTCTAATGTAACTGAAGTCAAGAAAGTTTTGGTCGCCCTTAAAAGTGCATAATGTCAGGAGTCAAAACCCTCTTCAGCTGTCAACTGAATTCTACAGGATTTGCGTGGAATTATTCTGTGCCTCTTGACCAGAACAGCGGTAAGTGCTGGTCATTTTAGCGTACAATATACTGACATTAAATAAGCTCAATGCCTTTAACAGCCAAGCGAACGCCTTGCAAGTCGGACATTCGTAATGACTAAAGGAAAAAACAATCAAACCTATGTGCGAACCATGCAATTGGGCCAAATGTGAAAGCACACCCATGTGAAAGCATGGGCACTCATGTTTGAGTTGGAATTATTTCAGGAACTGTACATAGACTGATTGGATTGATGTGCAAACTTGCATCACATGCTTTGTATTTGAGTTTTCAGCTCACATTGGACAAGGGTCCTGTTGTTTTAAGATGTGATATTAGTCAGTTCTCCTGTTATCGATATTTCATTAACTTTATGTAATTAACCTAAGGTTACTGAAATAAACATTTTGATTTTAATGCAACCTAGTGACGTGAAACATGTTTAAATAAAGTTAACTAATGCCAACAGTTAAAGCTTTATAACTGTTAATGTTAATATAGCTCCTTTAATTTTACGACAAATGTAACTGAGAATTTAATTAGAACATAGTTGAAATCTTTGGACCATCAACAGCCATACAGTTGAATTCAGAATTATTAACCCCCTGTTTATTTTTTTCCCCAATTTCTGTTTAACGGAGAGAAGATTTTTTTCAACACATTTCTAAGCATAATAATTTTAATAACTCATTTCTAATCAGTAATTTATTTTATCTTTGCCATAATGACAGTAAATAATATTTTACTAAATATTTTTCAAGACACTTCTATACAGCTTAAAGAGACATTTAAAGGCTTTAACTAGGTTAATTATGTTAAATAGGCAGGTTAGGGTATTTTGGCAAGTTATTGTATTACGATGGTTTGTTCTGTAGACAATAGAAAAAAAAATTAGCCTAAAGGGGCTAATAAATTTGACCTTAAAATGGTAATCAAAAAATTAAAAACTGCTTTTATTCTAGCTGAAATAAAACAAATAAGACTTTCTCTAGAAGAAATAAAATTACAGACATACTGTAAAACATTGCTCTGTTAAACATCATTTGGGAAATATTTAAAAAAGAAATTCAAAGGGGGGCTAATAATTCTGACTTCAACTGTATATATATATATATATATATATATATATATATATATATATATATATATATATATATATATATATATATATATATATATGAAAAGTCTCTGGTTGTTGTCTCTGAAGAAATCCAGAAGAAGGCCAATCAAGCTCATGAAGTGAAAAAAATCTGTGTTGGAAAATCACCTGACTCTTTATGAAATGTGGCAAGTTGTAAAGCAAGTTCACTTTATCAAAACATCAAGTTCAAATCATAACATGACTATTTATCAGTAAGAACTCCTTAAAATACACTACTATTTAGAAAGGGAACATTACATTTATGTCAGTTTCTTTAAAGTTTTTCTAAAATAGTTATATACTGTTTATGATATGAGTTATTTGAGTCAGTCTGGCTACTAAGATTGTAGTGCAGTCTGCTGACTTTATTAACACAAAACCTGATGTGTAGTACAGTACATGCTAATCTATAATCTTTAGAAAGTGACCATTTGTTATGTTACAGTAACATTTTATTTAAAGGGCTCCAATTTGGCTTTTTAACCAGATGCAAAATAAGTCTATTGTGTCTCCAGAATGTGTCTATGAATTACACATCAGATTGTTTATTATACTCTGTTGAAAATGTAAGTTTTTAAGTCAGAGGGAATTGTTGCTGTTATTTGCCTGTGCTGGTTCTCCCTGATAAATCAAAGTAGGTTCTCTTCGTCCCATGGCTAATGAGGCTAATGAGGGTTGGATGTCAGGATAAACAGCAAAAAGACAGAAAGCAACCCATACACAATAAAACCTACAGTCACAAATTCCACAGTAAGGTGAATAAGCCACACACAAATGACCTTGAAAATAACATTTGTAGTAAGTCACTCTGGTAACTAGAAATGCACTACCTAACCATTCCAATAATATCCAGCTGCAGATCCACACGTTTCAGGCTACATTTAGATTACATGTTCCAGGCTTGGGCGGGACTTAAGGCTTGAGTATGTTAATTGGTGTTACAACTGCAGCTAATGAAAACATGTACATACATAATTATTGTAATGCAGTACAACAAAAAATACTGTTTATTCATAACTGAAGGGGTAACTTTATGTTTGTGGTGGGTGTAGATGTTATTAAAACACAGCAAGTTACTGTAATGAGTAGGGTTCAGGTAGCTGTAGACATTAATAAATTAATACGTTGAACAAACATTAACTAAATATAATATACAGTCAAAAATGTTATGGTTCGGTGTATTGATCCAAATAAATTTGAATAAAACATGTATTGTTTGTAAATACTGTACATGTAATTCATGTGGACGTTATTGGAATAGCTCATGTAACTATACAGAATCATGACTGATCCATCATTTCCCATATATGGTTCATCCCGCCTGGATCTATTGGCTTGAAACATTGGTGGATCTACGCCCTGTGGCTAGATATATCTAAACCTTACTCATGCCACGAGTTTGAGCATGCAAAATTCTGTCGTATGATGCTGCAAAAAAGGGGCAAGATAAAAGAAGATGATTAGACATTAAGTATGTAATTGCTCAATATTTAAAATTTCTATACAGAGAGGTCACATTTTGATCTTCTATTAGTCACACACAATCATGTGATGCGATTTTGCAGGTTAGGGTTCACCAAGCTTGAACTTTGTAATGCAGCGACATGTGAAACTTGAATGCGTACGAATGGAAGTCTATGGGGTGAAAGGGGCAGTGTGACTTTGGCTTTACCTTTAGAAATGTGGTTCTCAACTATGTTCCTGGTACTCGGCACTGCTGTCCCTGACACTTCTACTCTCATTTACTATTCCTTAGAATAGTCCATTAATATAGTCCACTTAAAGGAGTGAATGAAAATGAGTGAGTGAAATTTGAGCAGTGAGTTACTGAAGGGATGCCTTTTTGTCTTTACTTTGCTGGTTGATACATGCCTTGCCTTCTTTGTCAGACCTCATGATAGTTGTTTAGTGATTGCTAAATATTTTGTCATATAAAAACGATTCTTTAATTAATTAAATAATAATTTATTTATAAATGCACACCAATAGGATTCAGACAGAAATAATTTTGACATGAGAACTCTCAGAGTGGTTTATGGGTGTTTTCTAGCTGTTGATTACATGGGTCATACATTAATTATTGCGGTGATTGATTGATTGACTAAGTGCACTTCAAAACATGCTCTATGGTTTCGGACACCCCTACATATGGCTGCCCCCTCAAATAGGGCATTGTTTAAGGGTATAGGAATGATTGGATCAGTATGTACAGTTGAAGTCAGAATTATTAGCCCCCCTTTTAATTTTTTTTTTCTTTTTTAAATATTTCCCAAATTATGTTCAACAGAGCAAGGAAATTTTCACAGTATGTTTGATAATAATTTTTCTTCTGGAGAAAGTCTTATTTGTTTGATTTCGGCTAGAATAAAAACAGTTTTAAAAATTTTTTTAAAACCATTTTAAGGTCAAAATTATTAGCCCCTTTAAGATAATTTTTTTTCGATAGTCTCCCGAACAAACCATTGTTATACAATAACTTGATTAACTTACCTTGATTGATTATTTTATTTTTAAATATTTATTTACTTAAATTTTCCCCCTCAAAGTTCATTGTGTTATGATTTGTATTGTAAATACACTCAACTTTTAAAGGTGAGTCATCTGTTTCTAATGAAAGAACACATTTTTAATATTTGTGATAAGGTAACAGACTATTTATGGTTATTGGATGAATACTTTAAACTGAAATTCATGATACTTTAAACTAAACATGATCATGTGAAAAGCAGAAAATAACTTTTGTAAATAAATATCATTTCAAATAATGCAATGTGAAAATTACAAAATAACTTGCATCTATAATATTAACAGTAATACAATAGAAGTTGATATTTAGCCGCACCATGTTGGTGTTTCGTATCATCTAATTTTTACGAGGTGGGTCGTTAGCCCAACACTCAACCTGGAGGACCTGGAGGACCAGGACATACACACATACACTACGAACAATTTAGTTACTCCATTCACCTATGTCTTTGGACTTGTAGGGGAAACCGGAGCACCCGCAGGAAACCCATGTGAACACGGGGAGAACATGCAAACTCCACACAAAAATGACTGACTCAGCCAGGGCTCGAACCAGCAACCTTCTTGCTGTGAGACGACAGCGCTACCTACTGCACCACCAGCACCCATTACCAATAATAACAATAATTATTATTATTTTATGTATTCTTTAATTTATATTTATGGTAAAACTTAGTAATGCTGGTTGTTCATTCTGAGACGTGCCCTGATAAATAAGAGAATAAAGCGAAGGAAAGTGAGTGATATATGGAAACAATGTCAGTGAAACAGTCAAGCTCTGTCTAGGGTAGTATTTTTAAAAAGATAGTATTAACAGGAGGATTAAACAACTGAAATGACCGACATAAGAAAATACGTCAATTATAGGTTATGGATTTCGGTTACGGTTTCAATTTATCAGCCAGCCCTAATATATAGCTTCTTAATGTGTTTGATTTTGATCGATTCTACACTGCTTCATTGATTATTGGCACAGAGCAAGTACTGAGACCTGCTACTACCAGTATATTCACAGACAGACTGTCTGCGAATATAACGCACTGCTGCTTATGGGATGGGGCCCACAAGGGTCACTATTCGATTCTAAAACGATTCTTAACCTACATTTTTCCCGTTTCATCTGCTGTATGTTTACATCTTTACATTTTAACCAGAATTGTAGTTTCTATGCTTTTGTTTAATAATTGGAATCTCTGTATGACAGCACTTTCATCTTAAAAAAAATTTATTTTATTAAAGAATTACTCATGATGAGCTCTGAAAGTAAAAATGCCAATTACAAAAAGCAAGAGGACAAAAGTAGACTTTAAATTAGGATATTACATGGTACAATTATGACTGTAAAATATTTAATTTTCAAGTACACACTACTTTTATTTTGTGTCTGTTGTAAACATTCAACTGCTTATACATTTCCAATTATTCCCCTTGTTGTATGATCCAGCTCTCTGACTGGTGGATGCAGTCAGCCTACTTGGATTCTCGAATGCCTGTGGCAGTGTACTCAAGTCCTGGGGTTGTTTTACCCAAAATGCACTTTCAAGACCGTCAAGGACAAATGAGGTGGGTGATGACAGCTCCTTTTACTTACATTTAAAAAACTAAAAACAATTTATGATGAAGAAGCAAATAATCACAACCATAGCTATAAAGAAGAATTTACATGCACTGTATAGAAAACACAAGCTATATGAGGGAGGCATTAAGGAAACAGGAATTTTAGAAAAATAGATTAAGTAGGATTTAAGTGCTTGTGAAGGAGAGTGTTTTTTCAATGTCATGAGTATTGTCAGGGATTTTGCAATTTGGATGGGATGATCATTCTGGTGATTTTTGTGCTTCTTAGTGAAGATATCACAAGGCCACACTCATGTGAGTCCTCAGGCTTTTTGAAGGAATGTAGAATAAAAGCATATGTCCACCAATTTATTTTAATTGAATTGAGGGCTGGGCGATATTGCATTATCACGATATCATGTTTCATATCACTCGATATCGATAATTATTACATTTTTTATAACAATCCATAAAGGTATAGTAGGATTTTTCGGTAACACTTTATAATAACTACACACTTTAAATCATTTACTAAGAATTAGCATCTAGTGAATTCATTATTTGTTAAGCATTAACTCTACATTAGTAAGCAGTTTATAAATGCAGCCACAAATGCTGTATTCTTGACTTATAACTATATTTGCAATGTGCTTAATAATTGTACTTTCAAACTTTGTTAATAATTTATTTTTCATTACTAAATTAACTACTGCATCATTTACAAACCAGTTGTATTTAAGAGTAGTTGGTGGTTTTAAAGATAATTCAGAATGAGTTAGAAATTATTAATAAACTATTGAAATCAATATTTATATATCTTATTATTCAGGCATACAGTAATGGTTACTATGTATGTAATTAAATGCTTTATTAACTCAGCTTCAAGCAGTTTTGTTATCTAAAGTAAGGGCTATTTATGCTTTATAAATCCCTTATAAATGACAATTAAAGGCTTAGTATCAAATGAGCAAAATCTTTGCAATCTTGTCTAAAAAGTAAAATTACTGTAAAAAGTTAAACATTGCTGAATGACAAGAGATTGTCAAAATATAACATAAAATTGGATAAAACAACAACCATATAATAATTTAACAATATAATACACTCTCAGAAATAAAGGTACAGAAGCTATCACTGGTGCAGTACCTTTTTTAAAACATACATATTTGTACCCAAATAGTCCACAGTGGTACCTAAATGGTGCATATAAGTAGTAAAAAGTACCTTTGAGGTACCATAATGGACCCTTCAGGTACAAATATGTACATTTTGAAAAGGTACTGAAAAAGATTTATTTTTAAAGATTTATTTTTCATTTGAAGTACAGTTTCATGTGTGTATCTTCAAACAAATAAAATGCATTTTTCCTGTTTAGAAAATACTTTTTTCCTGTTTAGCGTAAATAGTCCTCACTTCAGATTTGGTCACAAAACTGGATGAAGTTGAGTTAATAAAGCATTTATTAACATACAAATTAACTATTAATATATGCCTGAATAATAAGAATTATGAATGTTAATTTGAATATTTTATTAATCATTTACTAACTCATTCTGAATGATATTAGAAAACCACCAACTATGCTTAAATAACTGGTTTGTAAATGATGCAATACTTAATTTAGTCATGAAAAATAAATCATTAACAAAGTAAGAAAGTACAAGTATTAAGCACATTATAAATGTGCTTATAAGTCAAGAATACAGCATTTGTAGCTTCAGTTATTCTCTGCTAACTAGCGTCTATTAATATAGAGTTAATGCTTAACAAATAATGAATTCATTATTTGCTAATGCTTAATAAATGGTTCATAGTGTGTAGTTATTATAAAGTGTTACAGATTTTTCTTATTTAACCACTTTCAATTTACCAACATTACTAAGGCAAATAGTTTTAATAGTCAAAAACAAAAATATTTAAACAAAATATGTCATCACTTTATAGTAAAATACACATATGTGTTAAAGAGACTCTTAAACTTGATAAATAAAATGTTACAAAGTGTGTGCAATGGTAATGGTAGATCAACATCTGTAAGGTGTCAATAATAATTATGCAGTAAACCTCAAACTCAAACAAATTATGATAATCAAATCTGAGCTTTCAAGTACTGGAACTAACCATCATTATTTAAATACATGCTGAACATTACAAATTGTAAAGTTGAATGACTATATTACTCCCTATGCTAAAAACTTTTGTTTTTTATTTACAATCTCCTCACTGCTGCTAGTCACCGCACTCATTTTTGCATGTGTTGTTATTCTGACCTTAAGTGCCAAGCACGAGCGTGTGGTTTCCTTGACCTTTCAATGGGCCTTGCGCCCTGGCATCTCTTGTAGCTAAGTGACCATCAAGCATTTTCTCAGAGTATGGCAAGTTTATGGAGAAAAGGAAAAATCACTGTAGTGTTTGGATGTGCGGTGTTTGTCTGAGGTACTTAGTCACATTTATAGATGCTTTCCACGGTGCTGGAACAGAGTAATGCTTCAGTGAATGGTTAAAAATGCTAGTAAACACTGGTGCTATTTGCTGGGCACAGTTCTTTAAAACATTTCCAAAAATATGATCATTTATGGCCATTCTACACGTTATCATCCTCTGGATAATGATCGTCTGATTGCGTGGCTCTTCTTAAGCAATTCACAACTTGGTCTTGATGGCGAATCTCCTCCAGAAATGCCAGTGACTCTTTGTTTACAAGTTTGTGGGCGTTTCAGTAGTTGCTGTCATGTGATGTGTGTTTGATGGGACGGATTGTACCTCATGTTAGTTTCATACAGATACAGTTTCAAACTAAAACTTTTGTTTTCAAGTGCACTTGGTTCATTTTAAAGTACAAATTTCAAGCGTTATCTGGATATCTTTCTTATTTTGTGAAGCAAGTATTCGCTGAGATTGTGTTTGTTGACCACCAAACTGTCATAAAAGCAGACTTCTGTTACGAGCTTCTCTGTCAGTCTATAGCAATCGGTGATTGGCTCCTGTACTAGTAGGCGGGACTTCATTCGCCTAATTGACCGTTACTTTTTTCCTATTCAAAACTATACGAGTGACATGTCTTGTGTATTCTATGGGCTGCGTCCAAAACCGCATACTTCCACACTGTACAGTACACTAAAATCAGTATGCGAACCGAGTAGTATGTCCGAATTCATCGAATTTGAAAGACAGTATGCGAAAAGTACCCGGATGACTTACTACTTCCGGCGAGATTCTGAAGTGCGCATCCCATGCATGCTGCGCTATCCCATGATGCCCCGTGAGAGAATTCATGAATGGGAGTAAAGTGATGCAACTGACGCAGGTAGGTCACGTGACCATGACAAAATGGCGGATGTAGTATGTCCGAATTCCATTCATACTTCTTTCATACTGTATAGAACGTACTTTTCTAATGGTCGAGTAGTACGTTTAAATTCAAATGCAGTGTCTACTGAGTAGTAGATGATTTCGGACACAGCCATGGTCTTTGCCTGTGTGTGCCGAGCATTTAGCATTTTTTAAAAACTCTGACAATTTTAGCTGAGCATTCTTACTGGTCGTTTACACAGGAGGCATTTTTCCTTTGCAATGGTCTACTTTTCTATTGTTTTTTCCAATGTGACCCTTCTGTCTTTTGAATCGCTACTAACGTAAGCACTACATTTTTTAGATGCCATGATAAAAGATCTAGATCATTCTCATGCAGCAGTGTTTATATCAGTTCTAAAGCAGTGGACCAATCAGAAAATCTTGGATGCGAGACAACCTTTGCAATTTTTTTCCCCTCGTAATTTTCTGTTTACTGTTGCCTAGTGGCTGTGTCCAGATACCCTTGGCCTTAATAATCTGCTTTTATTCAAACTATTCCTGAGTGCAGCAAAGATGCATTTAGTGTGAATGATCGGTTCTCGCCAATCTCATAAACTGATCGCAGGCATTTTAAATTAGATAAATTACCCCGGAAATCATGGAGGTGAGAGCGATTAAGCAAGAGAACAGGTTGCGATGTTCAGTGATGTTCTAAGCTTTACATTTGTTAGGTTAGATGAATAGCATAGTGAAGATGTGAAGTGCACACCCCTGACTCTCTCATTGAGCGATCAAGCTGCTGTGAGGCTGTCCGGAGTATAGGAGCTATGGTCACAGATGTGCTAGTTGAAGAGTAAAATATTGGAATGACCTTGCATGTATTTAGGCCTTTTTACATATATAAAAACTGAAAGTTCTGTGTTTTTGACAATGTCCATGACATTTGACAATGACCATGGCATGTCCACACTAAATGGTAATGAGAGACATGTCTAAGGGATTATATCGAACATCCTTCATTTAATTCTCTTAGGTAAGCAGAGATGTCCACTCAATTGTCATACTTAGAATGAAAATGTGCTTAATGCATTATAAACCTTGAAGCATAAGAATCAGTACTCAGTATTGGCTGATCACCATGACAAGGAATAGACGAATTACCAACCTAAGTCACACATGATGTCATACAGGTTCCCGGTTGCAAAAAGAAACGGGTGGCAATAGCAGACATGTGGTGTTGTGCGGTAGGATGCCAAATAAATAAATAAAAAATAGTAGTCCAAAAATAGTAAACTTAACTTTTACCGTACACCACACTGCTTTTAATGCCAACCGCAGAAGTCTTTGGCTAAAAGGGAGCTGAATGTAGTGAGGACCTAATTAAAATGCTCGACTCTGCAGTTCTCATTTCAAATCTGGTAAGTTCACGCTATGCTGAATCATACACATTACTCGTTTTTGATTGCAGCATTGATTTCAGCAAAAACAGTTAAATATGGTTAATTAAACTGCGGACACTGAATGCTAAGAATGAAATGTAAAAGTAAGTTTACACACCCTGCCATACAGGTGCAGTTTGCTGTCAGAATGCAGTTGTTTTGCTTGTTGATGATTACGCAGACCTTGTATAACTTTGTCTTCTTTCCTTGTCTTTGGATAGGCAGAACCTCAGTTTTTAGCACTACACAGTTTTAAATCTGGTAATCATGAAACATTATTTCTTGCACATGACCACACAGAACAACATTGTTGGCATCTAAAGACTTGTAGGCCTTTAACTTCTCTCCTGTAAAAACACTTGGAGTTTCAATGAGATATTGGGCTGGATGCTTGGCTGTTTCATCTTATCCAATATCCATTGGGATGGCGCCATCACAAATGACCCTGTCAGACACCACTCACTTTAACGTTAATTTTGCCGAATAACTGTGCTGATCACTGGGTGACAAGCTGTTATAATACGCTGAAAAAAGCATTATGTAAATAATATACATAATTTGTAATCAAAATAACTTATTTCTAAGACAACAACAAACTCTGTACTGCATCGGATGTCATTCCCTCGCTGTAAATGCTAGTGCTCCCGTTTTTTTCTGCAACCTCGCTGCGCGCGCATCCTGATTTTTTACAAACATGGTAATTTGTATATAGGTACTCGGTATTGGCTGCGAAAATGTTAATTGGAGCATCCCTAGTTTTTAGTGTTGTGATGGACATGTGATGTGAGGTGTATCCAGTAGGCAATGCAGGGAGATAAAAAAAAGTTGAATGTTGACTTTCTGCAGCATTTTCTAGTCACAACTGAACAAATGCAGTTATCGAAGACAAAAGGCCAGGACCAACGAGAGGGGAAAAACAAAACTAAACAATCAAAACTGGCACTGGCAAAAGGGGTCATATGAGGGGTTCACCTTGTCCACAAAGTCCCAAGCTGGAATCCAGCTTTTCTGTAATCAAGTCACTCTTTTTCTAGAACTTTATAAAATGTAGAGTGTGTCAAAGAAAGGTTGTACCAGTGATTCGCTCAGCAGTCTGAACTATTCGACGTAGTCTTTGGAGGTCGTATTTAGTAGCTGAGCTAAACCAGATGTGGTAATCCCAGATTAAAGACGTTATGGGCAATTCACATTTGGTGTCTTTTGCACGTGCAAGTTTGTTATTCTATATATGCAACCAAAACAATGCTGGTGAAAGCAAACTGACGCATACGTGCAGAAAAAAATTCCCATGCGCCTCACATGCTGCTCTGCTCCCTGTCTGTTTACATGCACATCGATAAAATACAGAGGTAAATGCAGAGGTGTCGCCACGCAGCGAGTTTTGCAAGTTGACAAAACTAAAGTTAAAATATAATGAGGATCTTATTTTGACTAAGCATGGCTATGAAGAAGAAAGGAGGGATAATGAGTCAAGGAGGTAGGACTTAATAACATTAATTCTCAACAATGAGTTGGGTGAGTGGTTGTATATAGGGGGGTTCCCCCAGGGTGCCGTTTGAACTAGAACCGCCACTGGATACGATTGCATTCACACCAGAAGTGAACCGGACCAGAGTTCGCGTAAACCGTTCCCCAGACCACCTCTTTCAGACAGACTCGGGTACGGTTCGTGGGTGTGCACCCGAGAAGACAAGTTCACACTAGCTAAACGTACCGTACTCTGACGTCAAACGAACCCGGATGCTTACCAAAAGTGTTAGTGTGAAAGACCTTACAGTGCATCCGGTTAGAGGAATGGGCAAAAAATCCCAAAGACAGGTGTGCTAAGCTTGTGGCATCATATAAAAATACTTGAGGCTGTAATTGCTGCCAAAGGTGCATCAACAAAGTATTGAGCAAAGGATGTAAATACTTATGTACTTGTGATTTTTCAGGGTTTTTATTTTTAATAAATTTCCAACAATTGAAAAAAACCTTTTTCACATTGTCATTATTGTGTTCTGAGGAAATAATTGAATTTACTCCATTTTGGAATAAGGCTGTAACATAAAAAATTGGAAAAAGTGAATCGCTATGAATACTTTTCTGGATGCACTGTATATATTAATGTCTCTGTTTCCATGTCTTTCATGCTTTTCAGTTCATTTTTAGTCAGTACCTTTTGAGGTATTGACTGAATTCTTTGAATGAATTTTTCAATCTACAACTACCCCAACCCTCACAGTAAAGTAAAAATACGAATTGTTGTTCAGTGTCACAAAAATTATGCTTCATCGATAAAATGTTAAATCTATATTATAAAATAGAAAACAGTAGCACAGTAAACTGTAATAATTCACAATTTTACTGCTTTACTGTATATTTAATTAAATAAAAGGAAAGTTGGTGTTGTGAGAAAAAGCAACAAGTTTAAATGTTTTAGTGTTTTTCTATTTGAATAAATTCAGATTCACTAAGAGTACATTTTAAAAGCCCAAAACATGCAAATAAATATAAGGTTGTTTATTTATTCATGAAAAGGAAACTATTGAATTATTTGCATCCAAACTAGTTTTGAAGCACTCTTCACATTTGGGGTTTTAAGTTTCACATTGACCTTTCCTCTGTGTTCTGGATTTGCTCAGCTATTTTTGGCATGTGTGCTTCTTATGACATTGTTTCTTTCAATGGTATGTGCACTACAGATTTGTCCCCATTCTCCTTTCAGACATTTCAACTAAAGGCAGATATCATAACAGTGTGTTTACAACTGTAGATAGGGTTTACTTTACTAGATCATTGAAGAAGTATATTATTACAAACTTACTCAATAATGACTCACACACACACACACACACACACACACACACACACACACACACACACACACACACACCACACACACACACACACACACACACACACACACAATTCTCTTACTAATATGCTCTTCTAAACATTATGTATGTTGACGATACAGTCATTTTGGTAAAAATGTTAAAGAGGTTACAAAGAACTTAAACAATGATTTAACAAAAGCAAAAAAAATGCTTAGTCAGTGTTACCTAAAATTAAATGTGTCAAAAACAGCTTGCATGTACTTTTCTAAAGAACATGGTGTTGATAATAAAATAGGATGTTATCTTAGGAGAGAAAGTTCAAGTTGTTTTAGAATATAAATACCTAGGTGTTTACCTGGATCCTGTCTTGCTTTAAAAACACATTTAAAAAGTTATGTAACAAGCTAAAATTTAATAGGTTTATTAGAAATTATAAAATAAGGCTGAAAAACTGTATTTAAATGCTATGATCCACCGCTCCTATTTCAGTTATTGTCTAATAAGTTGGTATAAAAGCAGTTCATTCCGGTGTGGCGGCCCTAGATTAATAAAGGGATTAAGCCAAAAAGAAAATGAATGAATGAAGTTGGTATAAATTGGCAACACAATATCTACAGTTTTAAAACCTTTTCTAATTATTAAAAACAAGAACTTAAAATTTTAGATAAAAACTGTTCAGTTTTCATTACGGTATTCTTTTAAAAACCATAGCCTGCTTAGTTGGGGAAATATCAAATTTAAAAATGGTTATATAGTTTACAAGATCATGTATGGTTTAGCTCCATTCTATTTATTCTGGCTGACATTATTCAATTTAAATATGCAGAAATCAGAGTGACTAGGGGTGCAGATAGAGCTGATTGCATTATACCACTTAGGAAAACTATTGGTCAAGCATGTTTTTATTTTAGAGCATCATATCAGTGGATTGATACCACAATATTTTATAGAATATAATTTCATTCATTTATAATCAAGTATAATTTTAAGATTTCTTAATAATCAACATTGTGAACAGGTTTTTTTGCTATTGTTGTCATTGTTTTTGTTGTCCATTTGAGTTTTGTTTATTGTTTGAACTTTAATTTATCAGTATAGGTCTTTAAAGAGCCCATATTATGCATTATAAAAGGCCATATTTTGGTTTTGGGGTCTCCAACAACAGGCAGAAATGCATGAAAGAACAATTTCTTATAATATGCATTTATTTTTCCCAATAATGTATTATAATATGTATTATATTTTCTCATATGATTTGTTCAGCAATTAATTTGTTCCCAAACCCTTCCTTTATGTGATGGTAGTCTGTGCTGATTGGTCTGATGACACAGTCTGTTGTGAATGGTCAATTGCGTTCAGCATGAGACAGAAAGAAACGCCCGTATCTGTGTGAGCCCAATGCAGGAATGCATTAAATCAATGCAGATAAACACCAGCATACACTCTATTCTTAACCCTAACCCCAACAACAACACGCATTCCGTATTAAGTGATACAGTGGCAAAAATTGTACTATTTTGAAAATTCACTGTGCTACACATATGTAGGAACAGCTGATGGTGGCAATAGCAAAGACAAACGGCAAGGAATCATGAATTCAAAAAGCATGTAAATGAAGAGGTACACGTCTAATTTTCAACATGGTTTTAGATCGGATATGTAAATATCCCCTTAAAGATTTAACCTGAGAGATACATTACGAGCACTGATCTATAATAGATAAGTGATTACAAGTGGCGCGGAGCAATTACAAATTATAACACACAATTTAATACATATTTTGCAAACTATAGATATGGAGGCAACCATTTTAATCACACTTACAGCTTGTGATTGAAAGAAGAAACTGGTTGGGTTGGGAGGATGAAAAATGGCTTATATAAACTGTGTAAAGGCTGATTTATACTTCTGCGTCAAGCGGCGTGTTCGGGCGTAGCTTTCACGCGATCGCATAGCCCTCGCTGTGGCTAACACCGCTGCTGACACGCATCACTCAAAAAAATGTAACTACACGTCGAAATGACGCGTAGCGCAAGCTCTGTGATTGGTTGGCTTGGTAGCGCTGACGAGTGTGGGCGGGACCGACAGCCTCTCGACTCGTTGCAGCGAGTGTTTACTAGGGCTGGGCAGTATATCAAGTTCTGGCGATATATTGATATGATTCCCCAACGCGATGCGGGATTATCCAATATCTTTCATATCGATATGGTTTGAGGCCACACGTACTCATTCTGCGCGAAACAGACTACTCCAAGGTAGCATACGAGCTCCACTTGCACAAATGTGCACATGTGCAAATGAATGATTCACTCTATGAGTCATTCAAAAGATTTGTTCAAAATGAACGAATCGTTCAAGAACGACCCATCACTACACGCGACATGGAGCAACATGCAGTGTCAGTGTGGTATCGAAATCTGACTCAAATAAATCTGACTCCCCCTCGCGTGCACGCACGTCACACAGCACCTGCAGCTGTCACAGCTGTTTATCAGAAACTTTTTATTGATCATTTCTTCCGCAATTTCGAATTTATTGTATTTATTACACAACGGTCTCTTCTTTACATTTATGTTATAACACATTTAGCTCTGCGTTCTGCTCTGTTATAATGACTGTTTACATTTATATGCTTAACCAGCATTTCATCACAGCACTCTGAAACAATTTCGTTACTTCTCATATCTATGGTCTATTTGTTTTCATCTATTTATTTAAAGGGCACCTATGGTGAAAAATCTACTTTTCAAGCTGTTTGGACAGAAATGTGTGTAAGTATAGTGTATAAACTGTCATATTGGGGTGAAATAAACACACCCAGTCCTTTTTTTTTCAAATTTAACAACATAAAAACGGTGGACCAATTGGAGCGGTTTTCAGATCGACCGCAACTTTACGTAGGAGTGCGGTCACCCCACCCACTAATATTGATTGACAGCTGTGCGCATTAACATGTCCGGTAGTCACGTGTATAATCATATCAACAAGAGAGGACGAGCGCAAAGCAGCCGGGAATTCAAGGTGTGTTCAGTTCGCTAGGATCATCAATCATCATCAAACGTGATCAAGAGTAAGTTTTACAAGTTTAAAATGTTTTAAAACAGAGCATGTGTGTAATGAAGTACAGCGATTCACTTCAGATTCACTTAATCAGCACAGCCGCGTGTCAGAACAATTATAAAAAAAGACGCTTCAGTCGCGGTTTGTGGATGTTAAATCGGGTTTATTTTGTACATTAACATAACAGATATCCATACAGCAGTGGATATTACCAGTATCATGTCACATATGCGTGCAAAACGAGTGCTAAGCTTAACGCGCTGTCTCTCTCTTTCTCTCTCTCTCTCTCTCTCTCTGTGTGTGTATGTCTGCTGCGCTATGTGTGTGTGTGTGTGTGTGTGTATGTCTGCGCTATGTGTGTGTGTGTATGTGTCTGCGCTATGTGTTTGTCTCCTCGCTGTGTGTGTGCATGAACTTTGTAATGACATTGTGTGTGACTCATTGTTGCAACGCCACAAAAAATGCATCAAATACTGATTGTTAAAGTTCTTACTGTAATATTTCTCACACACGTTACGTGAGATCTGCTTCCCGAGGCAGCCGAGGGTGGCGATTGCTGACGGGCACGTGGGAACGGTGGGCGGGGAGGACTAGCCTTAAAGGGCCAGTACAAAAAACAGCAAAAACTTTTTTCCAGCTATAATATAGACACTTCAAACAGCTATAATAAATAATCTGATGCGTGTTTTGAGCTGAAACTTTACAGACACATTCTGGGGACACAAAAGACTTATATTAAATATGAAAAAAGGGGTAACCTATGTGCACTTTAATATTTAGTAAAACAAGTTTAAAACAAAACAAAAACTGTAGGATTTTCTACATGAAGAGAAAGACTTATCTTTAGATATCTTCAATATGTGCACTGTTTAATAATTGTGCACAATACATACATCTAAATAGTATATTTAAGTATACAGGATTACTTATAACAACACTGTAATTGTGACATAAAGTACTGTGTGTTTCATATTTACATTTATTGTGGTTCTTTTCTATCCTACAACACTTTTTGTTGTGATGCTATTTAAGTGTGCTCCTTTTTTGCTCTGACAATGTAGCTATGTTTTCTATGGTTCTGTTTACTTTGTTTTTTGCACAACAGCACAGTAGTGCTGTGTATAGTGTCAAACAGGAAAAAACCCTGTACTGTATTTATTTATCAAAGATTTTTTTATAATTTGAAATGTTGTGCAACTCATAGTTTTGAGCAGGAGAAAAACCTGTACTGTATTTTATTTATCAAAGATTTTGTGCAGCTGTTATTTTTTGTGCAGCTGTTTATATGTAAACAGCGAGGGAAACCTCTGTGTTTGAATTATATTTTGCTCAAAAATTGTTCAATAAAAATTTAATAAAGGCTTTAACTCTCAAGTAACCATTTATGGCAAAATACAATATAGATATCGTATACCGTCATTCCTCCTAAAAAAATGGGATATGATTTTTTTGCCCATATCGCCCAGCCCTAGTGTTTACAGGTGTCGAGTCCAGTGAATGAGCTCCGGTTCCCACCTCTGAATGAGTGAGTTTGAGCCGCTTGTACATTAAGGTAGCTTTCAGAAAAAACAAAACACCAGCAAAGAACCTCAACACAGAGGAAACATAAAATCCTCACTGCCAGCTAGCGGTTCGGAAGTGTTAGTGCAGAGCAACACAAACTGCACACAGAAGTATATATGCACGGCTACGCACAAGGCATGCGCCATGGGGTCGTGCCGATCACTCGACGCAGAAGTATAAACTAGGCTTGACAGTTACTGACAAAGACCCATAGATTAATAGTCTTTGCTGATTCTTCCCTTAATAGCAAATGGCCAGCGAATCCCTTGTTGTAGGGTAGGTTATTGTATCAGTCATCAAAAAAATGAAGGAGCAAACACAGCATAAAGTTGCCTACACTGTGGTATTGTTGTGAAATTAACTTTAACTCTTTATTCCCCACAGGGGAATTCTCTTTATTCTCTTAGTGATCGTTATCTTCACGTCTTCATCATCCCTCATACTCCGCTAGTGTCTGAAGTGAAAGGCGCATTTTACCAGTTCCAGCACTTCATATTTTGCTATGTCTTGTATTGATGTCAATATGAGCAGGCAAAAGATTCGGACACAAGTCAAATCATTTATTCAATTCTGAGTTGGCTCTTTTATTTGAGAATTAATAGTTTTAAACACAGTGCACTTTCAGATTTAAACCTCAGCTGGATGTTTTTATTCACTTACTATGTTACACACTACATGGAAGGTAATTTTCAAAAACCCATAATAGGAGGTCTTTAACATCTGGTGAAGAGTCTACCTATGAAAACTAGTCTTTGGGTTAATTTGGGTACATTTACATTCTTGAGGAATATTGATTAATGTACACTGCCCCTTGTGAAATAAGTCACATTCTCGGTAGTCATTATGTTTCTATTGACCTTATTGTGCAATGCAGATGTGCGCGTAATTTTTTGCAATTATTTTAGAACTTCAGATTCAATTGCCTATGGGAAAAATGACTAGGAATAAAAAAATGGCAGAAAACAGTAAAACTACTTGCTCTACAAACAAGTGTTTTCATGACTGTACATAAAAAAGTTGAATAATATAAAAAGATAATGTCAGTTTGCAACATCAAGCAGCATAACGAGATGTTTTTAATGTTTAAAAATGAATGGAAGTGAATGACACCAGAAGTCTCTAGCCAAAAAGTTTCCAATGACTGTGTCCATTTGTGCATGAAGAATAAGGTCAATGCCAAAAGTGGGCAAAATGAACCCGCATGTAAATGTCTATGTTCACATTACTTTTCAATGAAGGCATAAAATTTTGAAAAGCATTTATTTTGATATCATTTCTGAACTACATTCTTCTCATGGTTTCTTGTGAGGTACAGTGTTCATGTAGTACTTGTTCTAGCTCTCAAAAACCTTCCAGTTCACAAGTTGGACTCTGTGCACAAGCATAGCAATAAAATTCGGTGGTTAGCGTAGTTGCCTCACAGCAAGAAGGTCACTGATTCAAGCCCCGATTGGACCAGGAGAACTTTCTGTATGGAGTATGCATGTTCTCCCTGTGTTTGTGTCTAAAGACATGTGGTAAACTCTAAGTGAATTGGTTGAACTAAATAAGCCATAGTGTTTGAATGGGAGAGTGTGTGGGTGTGTGTGTGCTGCATGTATGTACATATTCTAGGATGATCCCTAGAATAATTTTGTCGGGGATCAACCTACGTTTTAAGATCAATCAGGGGTTTATTAGCTCATTTCAATGAACCGGATCTTGAAGATTCGAATCATTGATTCGACTCAATTGAGTCGGATTGAATCAGATTAAAAGATTCACACTTTATCTACCATTTGTCCTGCAAATAGAAGACATTGTATTTTACCAATCTTGTTAATATTATTTATGTGGCCAACGATAATAACATAACAGAGTATTGGGTTAACTTTTAGCAAGGTAACAAGATCTACAGCTCGAGGCAATGACTTAGAAGCACATAAACAAGAACACAGTTCTTACAAAATGAGAACAAAGATTTATTGAGCTACACTACGATACATTAAACTAACTACGTAATAAGCAAACAACAAACAAACGCACACACACATTCACACATACACACAGAGGCAGTTCAGAGGATGTAAGATGAGTTGAACAACCGTCCCAAATTAATTCTAATACTTCTTACAAGATCTTAGAATAACACCTGAGAAACCACAAAAGCAGAGACATGGGTTATCTTTAACTGCTTAAGATCAATCTGCACCAGATCAGCAAGAGACAACATTAGCTTGTGGTACTTGCGCCCTTTTTGCCGAAGTCGAATTTCCCTCGCCGGCTGGCCTCGGGGAAACGCGGTGCTCCTGATTGGCTGGTGGCTCCTGTGACGTCCTTGGGATTCCCTCGCTCGTGAGTGGGTCGTTCTGGGTTACCGAGGTGACGGACTGCTGAGAGTCAGTTTGCGGAAGTTCGTGCGGTTTCGGCGGTCCCGAAACTTAAGAGGTTTGCATGGAGAGTTCGTGGTGACCCAATCGCGTGGCAGTGCAGTGTCCGAGCAGGCGAACGGGGGCAGAAAGCAAAAGCATGTGCAAGCCAGCTAATGCAAAAAGCAAAGTTTCTTTGTTGCAGGGTGTTTTTAAGTGACCTGGTTTGGTCCATCCCCATGGCACTGTCTTCCAATAAGCAGTTGCCATGAAGGGCGGGGCCACGCCCCGTACCATCATAGAAAGGGTTAATAATTAATAGACTGCATGTAGAATTCTCGTGGTAAGTTTTGTGACTATCACATCAAAGGTTACACGACGAATACTGTTTGTGCTACTAGTTTTTCAATTACACCAGTGTATTGCAAATGTCACTAGCTTTCGTTCAATACCAGACATCATACATTTCAGACACATACAGACCATTTTAATCTGCTATAAGGGTTAAAACAACACATTAATTAACCTGGTTGGTTGGAATAAACATAGCATATGAGGAAAACCATGGCATATTATTCAAAGATACATCTGCCTTAGTTTTGACGATTTAAGAGTTTGTCTTTCATTCGTATGCATTATTTTCTCTTTGTCTCTATGAAATTGTACATCTGGCAGGATGTGCCCCAGGCGAGCACATGAACATGTAGAGGAGTCATTCAAAAGTCTCGTGAGGCCGTTCCCGCTGAAAATCCTGTAAAGCCCCAATGTTTAAGTTTATTAGTCATTTACTAGTTAGCTGAAGGGTGTTTATGCTTAGTTCACTCTAATACTCAACTATCACTCTATATATCAATGAATCTCAGACACGCAGGTTTTCACTGTGCTTCCTTTACTTCACATGCATGCGCATAACAATGACGTCATACACTACAAACCATACATGGTCTGTCACATCCTCCCATCCTGCTGTCTATATATATAACATATTGTAACATCTTTCCTTTTTTTTTTTTTTTTAACAATTTATATACAGTATTATGTGCACTGTATGCAAGAAACAACATAACATTACAACGTGTGCAAAACAGCAAAACACTGTATGCTCTTAATTTCACTTCAGTGTCATAAGAACAATGACAGATGTTTAAACAAAATCTCTCAAGTGTGTTGGTCTTTAAACTATTCTGCCACTTCTAGTTATCACAACACTGTTGCTGGTGTCTGTATGGTGTGTGCGTGTAATGCGTGTCTCTGGAACAGCCTTTGTATGTCCCTCATCTGGATGATTAGTCTGAGCAAGCTTGACAGTATTCCCTGTGTCTGCTCTCTGTGGTCCTCCAGGCACAGTCCTGAGATGTTTCCGATTTCTCCGTACAACAGTTCCATTTTCCAGCTTGACAGAGTATGATCGGTTATTGGTCATTCTTTCCACCTTCGCCGGTGTCCAGTGTGCTTTACGTTTTGTGTCCAACTGGACTCTTACTTGTTCTCCCTCCTGCAGAGGTCTAAGATCTTTCGCCCCTCTGTTGTAGTAGGCTTGTTTGCGTTGGTTGATTTCTACAGCATGCTCTGTGTTTACAACACCTGGCCACAGGAGGCTGTCCCGTGTTGGCAGTAATATTTTAGTTCTTCTGCTCATGAGTCTTTGGGCAGGACTGGCATTAAATCCTTGAGATGGAGTGTTCCTGTGCTCTAGTATAGCCAGGTATGGATCAGCTTTTGCTCTCTTAGCTTTTTCCATGAGATGTTTTGCCGTTTTAACTGCTGACTCGGCTTTGCCGTTGCTTTGCGGATATGCTGGAGATGACGTCACATGCCTAAATTCCCAAGCTATGCTGAATTTTTTTAATTCCTGAGAGCTGTACTGTGGCCCGTTATCAGAGATAACTGTGTCTGGGATCCCGTGTCGTGCAAAATGGGCCTTTAGTTTGTGTATCACTGTGCTTGAGCTGGTATCAATGAGATAATCAATTTCCCAGAAGTTAGAAAAATAGTCAACTGTGATGAGATACGCTC
Organism: Danio aesculapii; assembly: GCF_903798145.1. Taxonomy (NCBI): domain Eukaryota; kingdom Metazoa; phylum Chordata; class Actinopteri; order Cypriniformes; family Danionidae; genus Danio; species Danio aesculapii. The sequence goes on from NC_079442.1 coordinate 11,911,104, forward strand.
TGTTGTTGAATGAAAATAAATCTGTGCCTACTTTTGCCCAAGGCCTTATTGGAATGTCATGTGCGCACATTGTCTCTTTCTGCTGTCGCACATCTACAGTTCTGCAAACAGCACATTTCCTTATGTATTCTCTCATAGCGGCACTCATTCCAGGCCAGTATACACAGTCTCTTGCTCTTCGTAAACAGCTTTCTATGCCTAGATGTGATGCATGAATTCTCTCCATGATCTCTGTTCTCAGCTTTGCTGGTATTAGAGCTCTCTCTCCTCTAAAAATCACTCCACCTTGCTCACTAAGCTCTTCTCTTATAGAAAAGAATTGTCTCACCTCTTCTTTTAGCTGAGTTTTCTCCTCTGGCCATCCCTGAGCTATCACTTGCTGCAACATCTGAAATTTCTCATCCTTAGCTGTTTCTCTCTGTATCTTTTGTAGAATCCCTTCTGATATGGGCAGGTACTGCAACATGTTGATTGTCTCAATTTCTGTCTCTACTGATCCTTCTGCAGCACATTCTGGTAGGTATGCTCTGCTGAGAGTATCTGCTAAGTGCATCAGTCGACCTGGCACATAGACAACATTAATGTCATATCGTTGCAGTCTCAAAAGCATTCTCTGTAATCTTTTGGGAGCATTAAGCAATGGCTTTTTTACAATGGTTTCTAGGGGTTTGTGGTCTGAGTGTACTTCTACTTTCCTGCCATATGTGTACTGGTGAAATTTCTCCATTCCAAAAAGAATTGCTAGGCATTCTTTTTCTATTTGTGCATACCCTTTTTCTGTGGCTGTGAGGGCTCTGCTGCTATAAGCGACTGGTTGTCCTGCCTGCAAAAGTGCTGCGCCCAGTCCTGTCTCAGAGGAGTCACATTGCAGAACTAGGTCGTCCTCTGGATTGTAGTACTTCAAAACAGGTGCTGAGGCAATCATTTGTTTCAGTTTGTCGAATACATCTTCCTGTACATCAGTCCACTCCCAAATCACATCTTTGTGTGTCAGTTGTCTCAATGTGTCACAGCTGTCTGATAAGTGTGCACAAAATTTAGACAAATAGTTCACCATACCTAATAATCTCTGGAGTCCCTTCACATCAGATGGCCTGGGCATCTCCAATATAGCTCTCACCTTCTCTGGGTCAATCTTTAGTCCCTCAGATGTCAGTCTGTGTCCAATATATGGCACCTCTTTCTGTCTTAGCTTGAGTTTGTTGAAATTTAGTTTAATGTTTCTGTCTCTACAACGATCCAGGAGTTGTCTTAGCTTTGTGTCATGATCTTTCTCAGCTGCCTCATCATTGTTACCTTCACCACAGATAAGGATGTCATCCGCTATTATCCGTATTCCTGGAAGCCCCTCTAATGCCTGAGTCAACCTGTGCTGGAACACTTCTGGAGCCGGGCTGATTCCCATAGGCATTCTAATCCATCTATACCTGCCACATGGCGTTGCAAAGGTAGTGAGGTAGCTTGACTCTTCTGAAAGCCTTATGTGCCAGAACCCATCTTTCACGTCACACACTGTAAAGAATCTCGCTTTAGTCAGATCGGGGAGAACATCATCTATGGTGGGTAAGGGAAAATGTTGACGTCTCAATGCTTTGTTTAGTGGTCTTGGGTCAATACAAATTCTGAGTTTTCCAGATGGTTTTTTCACCACCACCATGCTGCTAATCCACTCTGTGCTCTTTTCCACCTGAGCTATAATGCCTCTCTCTACCAGGCTTCCCAGCTCATCTTTTAGGTGTTTCATTAGTGCCACTGGAACTCTTCGCTTTGGAAGCCTTACTGATTTCACTGCAGGATCCACTTCTAGGTTATATTCTCCTTTCAGGCATCCATCTCCTTCAAATACATCAGCATACTCCTTATGTATGTCACTTTTGTCCCATGGTTCTTTTCCTCTGCATCTTTCTGTGGTAAGAATATCATCAATTGCCATAATATTTTCATGCTGTATTCTTACCAGATCCATTGCCTGTACTGCCTTGTTTCCCAGCAGGGGCACTGAAGAGGTGTCCTCCACAACAATAAACTCCAGCCGGTACAGTTTTCTATTTCTCGGGTTTCTTATTTTTATTCTGCATTTTCCTACTGGTTTCAGGGTGCTCTTATTATACATGACCAGGATTTGTTCAGTCTTTTCCATCACGGTGTCAGGGTTTAACTGCTGAATGGGGATTACGTTACAACTGGCTCCACAGTCTAATTGAAATTTTACTGGTCGTTCTCCTATCAACATGGTTGCAAACAGTTGTTTTTCCTGTGTGTCCTCCCTCATTTACGAACTAAGGCTTAGGATTTCCTGAAATGGTTCCTCTTCAATTTCTGCCACACTGTGTATTCCTTTTCTCTTAGTTTCTTTTGTTTTACACGTGGTAGCAAAATGGTTTAATTTGCCACATTTTCTGCATTGCTTTCCATAAGCTGGGCAACTCAGTTTTTTCCACTCATGCTGTTTTCCACAAAATTTACACTTTGTAGGAGTTTGTTTTGCACCCTGATTTTGTTTAATTCTCTGTACTGTGTGCACTTCTTCAGCATTCTGTCCTTCTATGGTCATTACATTCTCTTTTGACAGTTCTGATGCTCTACAAATCCTTACGCATTTCTCAAGCGTCAGTTCAGGCTCTCTTAATAGACGTTCTCTCACATGCGAGTTCAGTATGCCACAGACAATTCTGTCTCTAATCAGAGAATCTTTAGCTGATCCAAAGTTGCATGTGTCCGCTAGCACTTTCAAATCAGTAATATACTTATCAATCATTTCGCCTGAGTTTTGATTTCTGGAGAAAAATTTGTATCTTTCTACTGTTTCGTTTGGTGCTGGATTGCAGTGGTTTCTGAACGCGGTTATCAGCCATTCGAGCGTCAGTTCACCGTCAGCCGGGAGGGCGGCGCCTAGCGTCTTACTCAGTTCTCTCCCGGTTACTCCGATTAAATACTGGAAAACTTTTACCTTCGTCTTGTCATCCGCATCTGTAAGCGATAAATCAATGTATAGGGAAAACTCTTCTTCCCATGCTTTCCAGCTTTTGGTATATTCGTCGCATTACAGTCAAAATTCGCTGGCGGCTTCAATCCGAAAGCACCCTCCATGATCGGCACACGTCTCTCTTAATTACTTTCTCCGTAGCGATTTACCTCGGTCTTTCACTTTTCTTCTTGGTAATTTACCGCTGCCACCATGTTTATGCTTAGTTCACTCTAATACTCAACTATCACTCTATATATCAATGAATCTCAGACACGCAGGTTTTCACTGTGCTTCCTTTACTTCACATGCATGCGCATAACAATGACGTCATACACTACAAACCATACATGGTCTGTCACATCCTCCCATCCTGCTGTCTATATATATAACATATTGTAACAAAGGGTACCAGAACATCTGCAGCCAAAGTATTGATTCTGCAATTCAAGTCAATGGTGCTCTGTGATCGTGATGGTATAAGCCCTCAAGCCAGTTCAATGACAGACAATTTGGCGCCCAGTTTCTGAGGTTTCAGATTTAACTCGTGCTGTTCACTGCGATAGGCCATGAGTTACTACAATTTAGTGACCACAATTGTAGAAAAAAGTATGCTTCTTGCAAATGTAAAAAAAAAAACAAGATGCATGTTATTTTTGTGGGTCACGGTTAACACCGTTGTTAATTATGCTTAATTAATGATCACAGATGGTCAAGCATGGTTCAGCCATCAGGAAATTTTTACCTAAATTAACATCTCTGATGTGTTTTGTGCATATTTCAATTATATTTTGTTACATAATATTGCTTTGTTCATATTTGGTTGAAAGCATAGAGGTCCTTTTTAATGTTTCCTCCTGACACTAATAACTCATCCCGAAAGCTGAAATGAAATTGTGAACTGAAAACAAATGTTATTAAATGTCTTGGCATTTTAAAATAATAATTAAAAAAAATGAATAAATCAAAGCTGCATGCTGTGTATGATGAAACTAAAGCCTGTTTCACACCGCAAGCGTCAGCAGGGCATGAGCAGAGCGTGAGCAGCGCGTGTTTTTTCAGCGTCCATGTTAACAGATTAAAGCTTTCATACCGCACACAGCAGCAGCGCGTCAGTGCGAGGCGTGAGCATCGCTGAAGCAGCAGTGCATGAAATAAAATTAGGAAAAAAATCACATGCCCACCCCCAAAATGTCAACAAATGTAGGGAAAGCTGAATTTAAAGCGTCCCTTTATTAGGCAAGGCAAGGCAAGGCAAGGCAAGTTTATTTATATAGCACATTTCATACACAGTGGCAATTCAAAGTGCTTTACACAAACAGGAATAAAAGAAACAAAAAAGTATAAACAAATAATAAAAATTATAAAAAAATAAAAATAAAATAAATAAGCATAAAAACAGATAAAATGTGTTATAAAAGAATGAAAAAGAAGAGAAAAATAGAATAGTGCGATCTGTCGGACGTAGCACAGTGCTCTTTCAGTAAAGGCACAGCTAATCAGATGTGTTTTCAGTCTTGATTTGAATGTGCCTAATGTTGGAGCACATCTGATCATTTCTGGAAGCTGGTTCCAGCAGCGAGGGGCGTAGTAGCTGAAAGCCGATTCACCCTGCTTTGACTGAACTCTTGGAATTTCTAGTTTATTTGATCCTAAAGATCTGAGTGATCTGTTGGGTTTGTATTCAGTGAGCATATCTGTAATGTATTGAGGTCCTAGGCCATTTAGTGATTTATAGACCAGTAATAATACTTTAAAATCTATTCTGAATGTAACTGGGAGCCAGTGTAAAGACCTGAGGACAGGTGTGATGTGCTCTGATTTCCTGGTTCTGGTCAGAATTCTGGCCCCAGCGTTCTGGATGAGCTGTAACTGTCTGACTGTCTTTTTGGGGAGGCCAGTGAGGAGGCCGTTACAGTAATCCACCCTGCTGCTTCACTGGAAACAAAGTATCTAATTCTTGCAATGTTTTTGAGATGATAGTATGCTGATTTACTAACTGCTTTGACATGACTATTGAAACTCAGATCTGACTCTAGAGTCACACCAAGATTCTTGACCTTATTTTTTGCTGTTTGACCCTTAGAGCCAAGGTACGTATTCACCGTGAGAACCTCATCTCTGTTCCCAAACGCAATCACTTCAGTTTTCTCTTTGTTTAACTGAAGAAAGTTTTGGCACATCCAATTGTTAATTTCATCAATGCATTGGCAGAGGGTGTCAATGGGGAAGTAGTCATTAGGCAGTAAGGCTAGGTAGATCTGAGTGTCATCAGCATAGCTGTGGTAGGAGATTTGGTTTTTTCTCATTATTTGGCTCAGAGGAAGCATATAAAGGTTGAACAGGAGAGGTGCCAGAATCGAGCCTTGTGGGACTCCACATGTCATGGGTGTCCACCTCGACCTATGATCACCTATACTGACATAGTAACCTCTCCCTTCAAGGTAAGATCTGAACCATTTGAGGACCGTCCCAGACAGCCCAACCCAGTTTTCTAGCCTACCCAGAAGTATGCTGTGATCGACAGTGTCAAATGCGGCACTGAGATTGAGCAGTACCAGCACTTTTAGTTTGCCTGAATCTGTATTTAGGCGGATACCATTGATTATCTTTATAAGGGCGCTCTCTGTACTGTGATGTGGTCTGAAACCAGATTGATAATTGTCTAAACACCCCTTGAAGTTTAAGAATTTGCTAACCTGGTTAAAAACAACTTTTTCAATGATTTTGCCAATGAAAGGGAGATTTGAGATGGGCCTGTAATTGCTCAATAGGGTATTATCCAGGTTGCTCTTCTTCAAGAGGGGTTTAACAACTGCAGTTTTAAGTGAGTTAGGAAAAATCCCAGAGAGAAGTGAAGCATTTACCACTTTTAGAAGATCCATTTCTAAGCAGGTAAACACCGTTTTAAAAAACGATGTGGGAAGCGTGTCAAGACTGCAGGTTGATGTTTTCATAATTTGCACAATCTCTTCTAAGATTTTACCATTAATTGCCATGAAATCAGACATAATGTCTGATTTCTTAAGTTGTGGTTAAGCTAGACTGACTTCGACACAACTTGGCTGACTGGATGAGCTGATTGTCTTTCTGATATTATTGATCTTGTCAGTAAAGAAATGAGCAAACTCATTACATTTGCTTTCAGAAAGTAGTTCACTGGGAATCCGACTGGATTTCTCCACATACGCTCAGCTTTTCTGCACTGTCTTTTCATCATTTGTACTCTTGGGGACCTAGTCCAAGATCCCCTTGCCTGCTAGTTATCTTCTTGGCTCTAACAGGAGCAATGTCGTCTATGACATTCTTAACTTTAGAGTTAAAAAAATCAAGGAGAGAATCAACAGAGTCTGCAGATATACTTGGTGCTAGCGATATGGCCTTCATAAACTGCTCATTAGTGTTCTCATTTATGCATCTCTTTCTGACAGAGACAGATCTGTCTTTAATAGCTGGAGTGATCAATATGTCAAAGAAAATACAGAAATGATCAGATAGTGCAACATCCTTAACAACAGTCGATGAAATGTGTAAACCCTTAGTTATGAGTAGATTAATCTGGGGTCGCCACAGCTGAATAAACCGCCAACTTATCCAGCACATGTTTTACGCAGCGGATGCCCTTCCAGTTGCAACCTATCTCTGGAAAACATTCATACACACTCATTCACATTCATACACTACGGACCATTTAGCCAACCAATTCACCCGTACCGCATGTCTTTGGACTGTGGGGGAAACCGGAGCACCTGGAGGAAACCCACGCGAACGCAGGGAGAACATGCAAACTCCACACAGAAACGCTAACTGACCCAGCCGAAGCGCGAACCAGTGACCTTGCTGTGTTGCTCTAATAGAACTGTTAACACCCCATGAAAAGAAAAAATTCAGAGTACGACCCTGTGCATGTGTGGAGCCCACTACAAATTTAGAAAGATTAAAACAATCATGCAGAGATAAAAAGTAATTTTCTAAGGGTAATTTTTATCAGGGTAGCAAATATGAATGTTTCCCAATAAGACCAAGCTATCACACCAGGGTATGAGAGAAGATAGCGATTCAGTAAATTTACAGATATCAATATTGTTAGAATTTGGAGTGTATATAATAAGTGCACAAATAACTGGCATAGTTAAGTCCATCAAAAAGGCTTGCACCTCAAAACTAGCAAATTTGTCTGTTGATAATGTCCTGCATTGAAAAGCATCCTTGAAAATAGTAGCAATACGACCACCATGGCAGATAACTCTTGGAGAGTTCATAAAATTATAATCACACGGGGAGGCTTCAGCCAATACAGCCTGGTTGCCCATGCTAGGCCATGTCTCAGTCGAAATCCAAATCTTGTGCTAAGATAGGACCATTAATTAAAGTGTATTGATGATGGACCTTGTATTTAACATAGCTATCTTTATGCTGATCTGCGATGACACATCAGTTTGTTTAGTAAACAGTGGAACATATTACAAAGAATACAGGTTGTCAGGGTTAATTCCTCTCTTCATCTTAAAATATGACCGCCTAGATTTCAGGCTAAATGCCACATCCAGTGGAACAACCATCACCAGGAAAAAGTACCTCACATCCTAATCGTATTGAGAGAGATGCCAACTCTGAGTCCTTCACTATCAGATCTGTATTCCCAACCAGACCAGCCATAAATGAATACTCACATGTCTGTCTCACTCGTACCGCATCTCTACTCCCCCGTCTTCTGTTGCATGGCAAAGCAGTCTGTTAATCCACATGTACACTACATGAAATAAGTTTTGTCATTTATCCCAATTGTAAGAGCACCAAAAAATAACTTGACTTCTAGTTGTTCATTTGGAAAATCTGCAGTAGATTTTCCCTAAGAATCATCTGTTGAACTGATCCCGATCATCACAAATACTGCAGAAGACCTTTTGGAACCCAAGATTCTGAAGATTCTCACAGAAATCATTCAAGTTTGGTGGAATAATCATCGTTTGGGGTTACATTGAGTATGGGGGCATGCGAGAGATCTGCAGAGTGGATGTAACATAAACAGTCTGATGTATCAAGATATTTGTGCTGCCCATTACATTACAAACCACAGGAGAGGGCAAATTCTTCAGCAGGATAGCACTCCTTCTCATACTTCAGCCTCCACATCAAAATTCCTGAAAGCAAAGAAGATCAAGGTGCTCTAGATTTGAACATCCCAGTTATCAGACATGAACATTATTGAGCATGTCTGGGGTAAGATGAAGGAGGAGGCATTGAAGATGAAGCTAAAGAATCTTGATGAACTCTGGGAGTCCTGCAAGAATGCTTTCTTTGCCATTCCAGATGACTTTACTAATAAGTTATTTGAGTCGTTGCAGAGATGTATGGATGCCATCGTCCAAGCTCATGGGAGTCATACACTGTATTAATTCTTTTTCCACTGCACCATGATATATATATATATATATATATTTTTTTTTTTTTAATTTATTTTATTTTTTTATATATATATAATGTGCATTATTACTGTTAAGTGACACAACTTTTATCTAAGCAAAGTCAGACCTAACTGTCCTAATCATTCATTCATTTTCATCCCCTTTTCTGGGGCTGTGAGCAGCAGTCTCAGGAGAGAACCTGACTTCCCTTTGCCCTGACACTACCTCCAGCTCCTCCGAGGGGATTCTGGGGCATTTCCAGACCAGCCGAGAGACATAGTCCCTTCCAGCGTGTCCTGGATCTTCCCCGAGTGGGAAATGCCCGAGCCACCACAGCTGACTTCTTTTGATGTGCAGGAGCAGCGGCTCTACTCTGAGCTCCTGCTGGGTGACATTGCTCCTCACCCTATCTATAAGGGTGCACCCTGCCACTCATTTCGGCTGTTTGTATCCGAGATCTTAACCCAAAGCTTATGATCATAGGTGTAAGTATGAATGAAGATTGACCGGTAAGTCAAGAGCTTTGCCTTTCGGCTCAGCTCCTTCTTTACCACAATGGACTGATACATCCACCACATTACTGCTGCTGCTGCACCAATCCGCCTGTCAATCTCATGTTCCATCCTTCCCTCACTCGTGAAAAAAAAAAACCCTAGATGCTTGAACTCCACCTGGGGTAAGGACTTTCCTCCAATCATGGACACAGACTAGGATGTGCTGATTCTCATCCCAGCCGCATCACACTCAGCAGCAAACTGCCCCAGTGCATGCTGAAGGTCCATGTCTGATGAAGCCAACATAACAACATTGTCTGCCAATAACAAAGATGAAGTCCTGTGGTCCCCGAACTGGACCCCCTCCGGCACAAGGCTATGCATAGAAATTCTGTCCATAAATTTTATGAACAGAATTGGTGACAATGGGCAGCTCTGCCGGAGTCCAACATGCACTGGAAACAAGTCTGACTTATTGCCGGCAATGTGAACTATACTCTACTCTGTTCATACAGGGACGTGACAGCACTTAACAGAGCACCTCTAACCCCATACTCTCAGAGCACCTTCCTCAAAATGCAATGAAGGACATGATCAAATGCCTTCTCCAAGTCCACAAAACACATGTGAACTGGTTGGGCATACTCCCATGAACCCTCGAGCACCCTGGTGAGGATATAGAGCTGGTCCAGTGTACCACAGCCTGGACAAAAACCGCTTTGTTTCTCCTGGATCCTAGGTTCAACCATCAGCCGGATCCTCCTTTCCAGTACCCTGGCATAGACTTTCCCAGGGAGGCTGAAGAGTGTGATCCACCTATAGTTGGAGAACAGCCTCCGCTCTCCTTTCTTAAAAAATGAGAACCACCAGACGTGTCAGCCAAGACAGCCCCACCATATCCAGAGACCTAAAATACACAGGTTGAATATCATACACCCCTGCTGCTTTGCCACTGCAGAGCATAAAAACTACCTCAGTGACCTCAGCCTGGGTGATGGGTTGGTCCACCCCTGCATCCTCAATGAAAGACATATCAGTGGGGTTGAGCAGATCCTCAAAGTATTCCTTCCACCATCCGACAACATCCTCAGTCGAGGTCAACAGCTCCCCACCTCTGCTGTAAGCAGTGTCAGTGCGGAACTGCTTTCTTTTTTTGAGGTGCCGGGTGGTTTGCCAGAATCTCTTTGGAGCTGATTGGGGCTGTCTTTCTTTATAGTCTCCCTGAACTCTTCTCAGGCCCTAGTTTTTGCTACCTGCAACTGCCCGGGTTGTAGCACGCTTGGCCTGTCGGTACCCATCAGCTGCCTCAGGAGTCCTGTAAGCCCCCCAAACCATGTATGACTCATTCTTCAGCTTGACAGCATCTCTTACTTCCGTTGTCCCCCACCGGGTTCATGGATTGCCACCTCGACAGGCACCACAGACCTTATGGCCAAAGCTCCTCACGGCCACATTAACAATGGAGTTGCAGAACATGGACCGCTTGGTCTCAATGTCTCCTGCTTCCCTCTGTCAAAAGTTCTTTCCATAGGTGAGAGTTAAAAACCCCTGACTCGAAGTTCAGCCATACGTTCCCAGAGGAACCTCACAATATGTTTGGGCCTGCCAGGTCTGTCCAACTTCCCCCCTGCCAGCGGATCCAACTCACCACCAGGTGGTGATCAGTTGACAGCTCTGCCCCTCTCTTTACCCAAGTGTCTTAAAACATATAATCAGAGATCAGATGATACAACCACAAAGTCGATCATCAACCTCCGCCATAGGGTGTCCTGGTGCCATGCGAACTGATGGACACCCTTGAGCCCAAACATGGTGTTTGTTATGGACAAACTGTGATTAGCACAGAATCCGATAGCAGAACACCACTCGGATTCAGATCAGGAAGGCTGTTCCTTTCAATCACGCATCTCAAGGTATCACTGTCATTACCCACATGGGCATTAAAGTCGCCCTGTAGAACAACGGAGTGCACAGTCTGAGCACTTTCCAGCACCCCTCCCAAGAACTCTAAGAAGGCTGGGTACTCTGCACTGATGTTCAGCCTGTAGGCACAAACCACAGTGACAGATCTATCCATGAACCCAAGGCACAGGGAGGTGACCCTCTCATTCACAGGGGAAAACACATGGCGGCTAAGTTGGGGAGCTATAAACAAGTCCGCACCAGCCCGCCGCCTCTCACCATGGGCAACTTCAGAGTAGAAGAAAGTCCAGCCCTTCTCAAGATGTTGAGTTTCAGAGCCCTAGCTGTGCTTAATGGTGAGCCCAAGTATCTCTAGTCGGTACTGTTCCACCTCCTGCACAAGCTTGGGCTTCTTCCCTCCCAATGAGGTAACATTCCATGTCCCAAGAGCCAGTTTCTGTGCCCGACGATCAGGTTGTTATGATCCTATCCTTCGACCACCACCCGTTCCACAATACACCGCATGCGAGCCCCAACCCCAGGCCTGGCTCCAGGGTGGGGCCCCGGCTGTGTCACACCGGACAACGTTACGGTCCTCACGGTTACTGCGTTCATAAGTCGTTTTTGAACCGCACTTAGTCTGAACTGTCATCTAAGACCTTTTTGCCTTGGGAGACCCTACCAGGGGCATTAGCCCCCGACAACATAACTCTTAGGATCACTCAGGTGCTCAACCCTCTCCACCACAATAAGATGGCAGTTCATGGAGGAGCTGGTTTAATTAAATAATTAAAAATCACGGCATGATCATATTTTATTTAGGTATGCCTATTTGAGTGGCATCTTGATTGGTTTATCTCTTTTTTCCAAAGATTGAGCAGCGAATTGCTACCTACTACTGTTGCATTATACAATAGCAGGGATTTTACACCAAGGAGAAAAGATTCCAAGGAGAAACAGATGAATGAATACTTGAGAACAATGTTCACTGTATTACAATCGTAACATATATAAAACCAGTACATATCCAGTTTTTCATAAAATGTTATAAAATCTTATATTTAAGAACATTCGTTATGTTGCATTAAAACATGTGCGACCAAGCAGTTGCCGATTTGAAAGAAGTCTGCTGATAATGCCGTATTTTTACTTAGCTGTTTACATTGTCTACATTGCCTATTGATTCAGCTGTTAATGTTTATATTAATGCTAAAGCAGGAGTCTCAAGTCTCACAGATTCATCATGAGACTCATGCATTTCAACTAATTCTCATGGTCTCTTGTCACACCTTGTTATTCTAATGCTAATTCACACCCAAGTAGGTTGCAAATATTTTTAGTGCAGCACACCAAATACATATTGCTATGTAATTGAAACTTAAAACAGAAGCCACCCATTGAGCACACCATAATGATTACAACATTTAAAAAATAGAATTGAAAGTAATTGCATGTATGTATTTTCATTTTATCATATTAGCCTATTTATTTGAACAAAAAAAACAAATCCCAAAACACTTTTGATTTTGATGACTGGTAAAAATGATTTTAAATAGTTTGTACAGTATATTTCTGGGTACAGGGATCTATAAGCAACATGTTCTATTATGCAGTCCCTTTTCGTTCTATACATAGTCCCTTTTTTATCACAGTGTATTGAACCACCAATTAAAGAATTATACGTCGAGGTTGAGTGATCGCCATAACCCTCAGCATATGCCTTTCACGCAGGGCTCTGAACCGGTTCAAGGAACGGAAACGAAAAATGGAAACGAATCACATTTAACAGGAACAAAAACAAAAAACAAAAAGAACATCAATTTTAATCGTTCTGAGAAGAAACGTATATTCGAAATTTCTATTAACCGTTATTTTATCGTTCTCTTAATTATATAATATTGTGAGACAGAAAACATTAATTTAAATGGTGTGTACTGTGACGCATACAACGTAAAATGCCTGCGAAGCAGACATCATAAGCGAGAGCCATTTCTGATGCGACGAGCTTGTCCGTGGTTACCAAGCACCTGGCTATTTCATGTAAAAAGGTATGTTAAGGTTTAAGTTATTGTAATTAAAACTTATAGTTGAAGTAACAAAAAAATTATTATTGATTATTAATTGTTTTTAGATGGGTCGCCATAAGGAAAATATCTTTCTTTCACTTTTTCACATGACGAATCGTCCGATAAATCGATTTTGTAAAATTGAAGGATGCAGGGCAGAAATAGCCAGAAATCACGGCGGTAACCTGCAGAGGCACATTCAATGGAAAATGTTGATCAAAGTGCGACCAGCAATAAAAGGTCATCTACAGCTGATGGATAAACCACTGTAGATGCGGTCATAATGAAAAAGCCAAATACATGCCTAATGTTTAAATGTCTCAAGAATCTCTAAAAGATGCCTGCATAGAGCTTGTGACAGTCAACTGGAGACCATTTACATTAATGGAAGACACTGGCTTTCGAAAAACAATCGAGCCAATACAAAAGGCTATGGGAAATAATTTAAGCATCAACTCCTCAAATATCCGTGGCATGGTGTCAAGTGTTGCTAAGAAGGGCAGAGAAGAACTGAAAAACGAACCAAAAGGCAGGCTACTAATGCTAAAAATTGATTCTGCCACATGCAGAGACCAATCAGTTCTGGGCGTAAATGTGCAATATACACACTGAGAAAAAATTATTTTGCGCACTTTGGCCGTAAGAGAGCTCATCGACAGACACAAAGCTGAATACATTTCATCCGTCGTGCAAGATGTCTTGCATGAATATGATGTTGAATTAAGGCAAGTGTATTCAATAACTTTGGATAATGGAGCTAACATGATAAAGGCCATGTCTTTACTCTCCAACATCAAAAAGACACCATGTATAATGAGGTTAATGAGGCTGATACCTTGATGAGGCTGATATCCAAGATGAAAATTAGCAATTGGTACAGGAATTGACCATTGAACTCGATGTAACGCAAGAACATGTATTGCGCAGTGTGAGGTGTTCAGTTCATACTTTGCAGTTGGTAGTTGATAATGCATTAAAAGAGCAACGGTCAAATTTGATTTCCAAAGCAAAGAGTGTTGCGAAAATGTTACGCATACAGAACGTAGTCATTCTTCTAAAAGGAATAAAGAGAGCCACTGGCATTCCACACCAGGACTGGCATTCCACACCAGGACATGTCACCAAATATTAAAGAACTAAATTTAAGTGGAAATGAATGGGAGGCAATAACCAACTTGGTAAGCTCTTTAAAGCCAGAAAAAGTTGCTATTAAAAGCCTTCAGTCGGAACAGCTCACAGCTGGCGACTTCTACGGTGTTTGGCTTCATTGCGTCTTGTGCACCAACAGAATTGACAATCCTTTTGCAAAGCGACTGGTTCAGTGCCTTAAGTCACGGGAATCAGCGCTCCTTGACAACAATGCCTTTGTGGCTGCTTTATTTTTTCGATCTGAGATACAGGTTTTTTCTCAGCGAACTTCAATCCGAAAGGGCAAAAATTCACTTAAGTTGTGCATGAGATGCCATTCAAAATCTGACGGCAAACACGACTGTACAACATAGTCCATTACAGTCATCCATGCAATCCGATGATGACGATGAGATCGAACAGCTGCTGATGGCAAAAGAAAAAGAGATCACAACTGTAAAACATAATCGAGTTTCAATCTCATCTGTTTTGTATATGTATTCGAGAGAACCATGTCTTAAGAGAAGTGAGTGCCTTTTTAAGTACTGGGCAAGCATTGCTACCACTAAGCCAGATTTGCACAAACTTGCTATACATGTAATTGCGGTACCTGTACCGCAAGTCAGTGTTGAGCATGCATTTTCATGCCTCAAGTACATTCTTACCCCTCTGAGGTCATCAAAAAATGCACAGGTCCTAGAAGACATTCTCTTTGTACGATTAAACCAAAAGTATGGCCATTGGATGATGCCATTTTTTTTTTTTTTAGCTGAAGCCTATCCAGTCTTTCCTACAGCTAGCATATTGTATGTTTTCTTTTAAGTTGTTAATCTAAATGTATAAAAAAATCTGTTGTTGTTTTATAATTTTACAATGCATTTCGTTTTCAAACTTAAGCTGTTTAAACTTGGTTATATTATGCTATGCAGTCTGTTTTGAGCAATATGTGTCTTAAATAAGCAGTTGAAGGTGGAATTAAACAAAGTTAACAAAGTTTTACAAAGTAAATCGACTACTAAGGGCCATTGTAACAGCTGTAGGCCTACTGTCGGTATTTGTGTTGTTTATTCTAGCAACACATATCTTTTTATGCATTAAATGTAAAATCATAAACACCTGGAGTTATGTTTTGTTTGAGTAAAAATGTAATAGGCTATAATAAATATGAATTAAGTAAGGAATAAGGCTAGTGGCATAGCACAAACTGTGTGGGCCCACCCGCAAGAATGAAGGCGGGGCACCTCACTGTATAAATGTACGATTATGTCCTAGAGTCTATACATTTTTTCTCATTAAAATAACTAAATGCTATAGGTCTAATTCATGTTGTCATATAATCAATATTCATGTTATTTAGGAATGCTCCTTTTGGTTAATTTTGCCACCGCAGCTCGTTAACCGAATATTAACCGTTAACTGATCAGATTAATATAACATTTTTATTAAATTAAACAAATGAATTGACGTGTCTATTTTTTGTCTGACACATTAAATATTGCATTTTAAAATACTGAACGACAGCCTAGTCTACAAAACATATTAACATCTATATGCACTTGCAGTGTTAGAAAAAAGAATTAAATAGAAAAAAAGAATAAAATAACAAAAAGAATAAAATAGAAAAAAGAATAAAATAACAAAAAGAATAAAATAAATAGTCCTGCTCTTGATATTATTAACTTAACTTAGAAATGTAGTTTACAAATCGAAAACATTGACTGTATCCTTTTTTAGAACTGGTATAGGCTGTTTTTTCCAATAATATGTTTTTTTCTTCCATCAAATAAAAATAGTAGGCTACCTCAAACTGATTGCTCCACTGAAAATATGCATTTAATTAAAGCTCTACTGTAATAAATACATCACAAATCTATGCCAACATTTTAAATGTGAGTAATTATTTTAAAGATTATGTCTTGAGCTTTTGATTTCAACTTAGAGCTTGTGTGCTTTTTTCCCTATCTCACTCGCGGTTCATGTGCGCGCGCCCTACTATTATAGCATATAAAAATTTTGTTGTTTACATATGATATTGCATTAATTAATTAAACATACATGTTTTATAAGCTATAAAATGAAAGCCACAGTTTGATGCAGAGTTATCATTATGCAAAAATCAAAAATATAATTTGATTTGTTTGATATGTAGATTATGTAGGCAATTTTAAAATATATATTTTAAGAACTATAAACTGTAATTCTCCAAATGAAAAAAAAAAAAAAATGTTTTTTTGGTTTAGGCCTAGGCTGCACTAAATCATCAAAACTAAAAGCCTATTTGTTGTGTTCTGACGATCTGTGCTACCTCCTCAGAATGTGCTACTGGTAGCTCAATCTGTCATATTTCATCTAAAAAAACAGGATTAGCACATCTTGTCAGCTTCAAATGTCTATCAGAATGAACAACCTACTTGAAGGATGTAAAAACTGGGGTAGCGCATTTTGTCAGCTTCAAATATCAATCGGAATGAACTACCACTCTAATAAACAAATGAAATATAAAACTAATGAAATAAAAACCAAAAAATTTATGCAGTAGTTTACTCTGATAAACATTTGAAGCTGCTACGCCTTTTTCTACATTGTTCAATAGAGGTGTGAACCTCTAATGATCTCACGGTTCGGTTCGGTTACGATTATCATGCCATCAATTCAGTTCAATTCGATATTTCGGTGCATAACGGTGCATTGACGATGCTTTCCATACACAGTGTTGTATTTTGGGGGGTGGCTATAACAAGCTGTCTGTATAAACACACACACACATGGACACACAGCACCACACTGTCTCTCATTCACACACATACACAAACATAGACAGCACCAAACAAACACACACACACGCCACGCGCACTTGCTTGCTCGCTCGGGAGCTATATTGTGAGACCGCCCACTCCTGTTAAAATTACACCACAGTTACCGACCGCTCCCGCGCTTTATTAGGAAATTTATTCCCGCACCGCAGGAAATCTGGTCAGGTCCCGCGACAATGCACAGGTACAGCCGCGGGAATGCATACAGCTGAGAGGAAAAGAGAGGGGAGAAAGTCACGCCAGCAGCCGAGAGGAAAAGTCGCACCCACAGGTTAAATGGGCCTCAGTGAGAGAGAGAGAGAAATGGAGTACTTCATTCCCTCAATTGCAGAGAAATAGGGGCTTCTGCTGTAAGTGCCATTGAAAGACTTTCCACACAGTGAAATTTTTAAGTAGTTGGCGCTTGTAGTGTTGTAAATACCCGCGCTCGCCTCCCTCGCAACAGAGCGCATATGAGATGAATGACGTCAGTACATAATAACCGGTTATGATTATTACTGAACCGATACCAAATTGTCTGCGTCTGCATGGCAGTGCACCGAAGAAACAATTAATTTTGACACCCCTATTGTTCAATACTTCGAGGGGTAGCACATATTGTCAGCTTCAAATATCTATCAAAATTAACTACTACTCTATTGAATAATGTACAAATAGCAGCTTCAAATGCCTATCAAAGTAAACTCATTTTGATGAACTGTTGTCGGTGTAGGCAGGAGGATTTCCCCCCTGAGACACCAAAAACAGGCGCTACGTCATAATCAGGCCCCCACAACAGCAAGCTCCTGATTGGTTAACGCGGCACGAATGTCCGCTGAAGTTCAGATTTTCGAACTCGTGCGTTAAGCGGGCAAAACACTCAATTTGCCCCGTGCCATTCACACCTATCGCGCCGCAGGATGTCTGTTGGCGTCTTTGCATTGACTTAACATGTAAATCTCTCGCACTTGACGCGTCTTCCGCGTCTGGTGTGAACACAGCATTAGGATGCTCGTCTAAAATGTATAATATAAATACTTTGAAGTTGCAACAAAACGCATGAAAAAAAACAAGCAACTGTACAGGTAAAATAGATCAAAGAATATTCTGAATGGCAAAGTCTTAGCCAATTATCACCTCCAAAAATATCACAGATAATTTAAAATACCTGTAAGTAGTTACAGTCAGAAAATGTTTGATGGAAGCTCAGCTTTCAGCAAGAAGTAGTGCCATCATCATCGTTGAATTTGCTGATGACACAATGGTGGTGGACCTAATCACCGATAATGATGAGACTGCCTACAGGGAGGAGGTGCACACTCTGATACAGTGGTGTCAGGATAACCCCCTCTCACTCAACATCAGCAAAACAAAGGAGCTGGTGGTGGATTTCAGGAGAGAAAAAAGAGAACACACTCCCATCACTATTAACAGGACACCAGTTGAGAGGGTCAGAAATTTCAAGTTTCTTGGAGTCCACATCAATCTGACATGGACTGCTCACACAGATGCAGTGCTGAGGAAGGCACAACAATGCCTCTTCTTCCTTAGGTGTCTCAGGAGGTTTGGAATGAGCCCCCACATCCTCCGCTCATTCTACAACTGCACTTTGGAGAGCATCCTGACTGGCTGCATCACCACCTGGTATGGAAACAACACCAGCAGTAGACGCAAAGGACTACATAGGATTGAGCTTTGCTCCTTTCAGGACATCTCCACGAGTCGGTGCATGAGGAAAGCCAAGATAATCATCAGTGACTCCAGCCACCACCCAGCCATGGACTTTTGCATCCGCAGCATCCGGTCACGCACCAGCCGACTGAAGGAAAGTTTCTTCCCACAGACTATCAGGCTGATGAACACTTAACACACCTTACACAAACTCTTTCCATACCCCTCACTGCATACCATCAAAATGTAGCATGTACTGCACTTTCAATCCGTACTTAAAACAATATTGCCTACAATAATTTCCCACAAACAGTCAGACTATGTGTACACCTATTCATTGTCTTTTACGTATTACTGTCAACATTGCCAATTGTACATTGTTTTGTTTTTTGGGAGTATATTGTTGTACTTTGCACTTTTGTACTTTTGTCGTTGTATTTTACACTGTCTGTATTTTGCTCTGTCGTTGTATTTTGCACTGTCTGGAGCCAGCACCTAAGCTTTTCACTCATTATAGTACACGTGCTGCTGATGATGTGACAATAAAAGTGATTTTATTTTATTTGAAGAAGTCCCTTGAAGCACCATTTTTTAAGAAAAGAAAAGAAAAAGATATCGTGGTATACAGAATTGGTTAAAATTAGTCTAGGAACACATTGACTGGATCAAAGACAAATATGAGCTGACTCAAAGCAAAATTGTTATTTTCGGATCTAGTTGTCATTGACAGTATATCAGATGACCGCCAGGTCATAGTCAGGTCAGGGTTATCAATTCTTGTGAGTATTTGAATTTAGCATGAAAGTTTAGCATGCAAAGGCATCTTTACTCTAAATTTAAACTGACAGAGTGTGTCTGCCACATGAACTGTGCTAGGAAAACTGTTTTAGAGTTTACGTGTCAGATATAAGAAACTATCTATTACCTGGAGTCAATTTTGATATAATCAGTAGGTCAGGATTTTTTTAATGTTATGGATTTGAAGGACTATAATAGGACAGGAGCTCATTCAAATGCAGGGGACAAAGCCAATCTGAGTTTGTAAGTAACTATTAGGATTTTAAAAACTTATGTGGAGGCAATGCAATGTTGACAGAATCTGACTAATATAATCATAGTTATTTATGGTAAGCACTCTATTGACCTTATTCTTCAATGCGGAAGTGCGCACGTTTTTGCGATTGTTTTAGAACTTCCGATTCAGCTGCCTATGGGAGAAATGACTAGGAATAATAAACGGCAGAAAACGATCAAACTACTTACTCTACAAACAAGTGTTTGCATGACAATACAGACAAAGTAGAATAATATAATAAGAAAATATGAGTTTGCAACACCAAGCAGCAAAACAAGCTGTTTTTAACGTTTAAAAATGATGGAAGTGAATGAGACTGGAAGTCTCGAGCCAAAATGATTCAAATGGCTGCCCCCACTCGTACGCGGAGAATAAGGTGAATATAGTAGCTGCATTTTGAACAAGTTTAAGTTTGTTTATTATACCTGCAGTACATAGAAACCACTTTGTATTACATTACAGTTGACTGGAATGACAAATGATATCAATTTTTGCATTAGATTTTAATATCATTTGTCAAAATTGAGCAATATCTTTAAAAATGAAAAAAGGCAGGTTTACAGATGATTGAGATGTGGTGTTTCTTGCTGTTGCTATTAAATCACTTCCCCATGTTCTTGATAAACGACAAAAAGTGAACTGAAGATTCATCATGCCTTAGGCAGCATTAATTTTGACAGGTATTGATGTGAATGAAAACAATTAATGATATGGTGATATATAAAATGATATATAAAAACTTCTAACAGTGGCAAAAAAGTGTTTCAGTTTTACTGTAACAATCATTTTTCTGATTTTAGGTTTGCTGCCAAACTTATTGCTGGGGTTTTGGATTTCAAAAAATTGATAGATAGGTAAGTTATGTCAGTGTTTTCTTAAACAATTGAAAAGTATAATTTATCAGTTTGTTTTAAAGGACACTCATTACTATGCCATAGTAAAACATTGCCTGTGGAATATCTGGGTGGCAAGCCTTTGTGCATGGACCAGTATTACCAGGTGCTCTCTTCATGTCGGATCCCTGGACCCAAGAGGGACAGTGTGGTAAACTATGCTACTGGAAAAACCCCTTCTACGCATATTACAGTGGTTCACAACTTTCAGGTACTTTGCCACACTTTAAATGGTCTTGCTGCAAAAGCAGTCATTCTACCTTAAAGACACTGAAATATCATGATTGAATTTTTTATTGATGATATATAACATAATATAATCGATTTTTCTTTATTTTTAAATTACATGTATTGTAGGAGCATTCAGAATACTAATTTTTAAATGTTTGGGGTCTGTAGGATACTTAAAATTCATAATAATTGCAAATATTTCTTAAGCACCAAATCAGAAATTCAGCTTCGTTATACTGTATCTGGAACAGCACAATTTCAAAATGTTACAGTTTTACTCCCTATTTCATTCTTGGTGAGTGAGAAAAGACTTCTTCACATTAAATAAATTTAGGCCCAATCCCAATTCTACCCCTTAGCCTTTCCCCTTTCCTCTACCCCTAGTTTTGCACGTTCTCGTGTCCCAATTCTCTTCAGCTTGAAGACCCACACTTGAAACCAAAGGGTAAGAAAATTTTCCAGAATACACCAGCCACAACGGCAGGATGACTGCACCCGGAACTAAGGGGATCCACAAATTCGTATTTTTTGTCATTGTTATGTATTTTTACAACAAACAAGCATATGTTTTAATATATTCAAAATCACGTTCATGGTTTAACATCATGCTTTAAAAAAAACGTTAAAGTAAAAATCGCTAAATTTTGCTATCTATAATCCGTAATAATAACTCCCGTATAGCAGTTCCACAACATTCTGACACTTGAATACCCTGTCAGAAAAGTCTAGTGGCTGGAAAGGACCTTTTTACAGTGTCTGCTATAATGTTAATGTTGTTTTTTGTGTGTTTACATAGATGAAGATGGCCACATTGTTAATACACAGTACAGTTACATTCTTATTACCACATTAGATCATTAAGATAACATGAAATATGCCTTCAGTGATTTCCTGAAGATAAATACCAAAAAATAACACAACTGGAATAACTACAGCAGTCGCGATCTTCTGATCTCATATAAAGCAAGAGATCGCAATGACATATGATGACGTGTGCAGGTGCTGTAGTAAATTTTGAAGCCCTTCCCCTTCACACTCGGTTTTAAGGGTGAAGGGGAAGAGGAAGGGGTACAAAAATAGAATTGGGATTGGGCCTTACTGACCTCAATCCTTTGAATAGTTTTCTGTTTTGACAGTTCAGTAATTTTTAAATGATAACTGTATATTTGAGATTTTGTAAGTCATACCCAGATTACTGCATTAAATGAAAAAAGGGTATTTTTATTATTCTTTCCTTTTGCTTTTCTGTCTCACATAATGTTCTGTTTGTCTCTATGTATTCCTCAGTTCTTCGTTTTGGATGTGTACAACAGTGATGGCTCACCACTGACTGTTGATCAGATCTATGTTCAACTGGAAAAGATCTGGAACACTTCCCTTCAGACCAATAAAGAGCCTGTTGGCATCCTGACCTCCAACCACCGTAACACCTGGGGCAAGGCGTACAACAACCTTATCAAGGGTGAGAGGAATGAAAAATTCTTTGTTTTGTGTTTAATGAGCAATTTTTATTGTTGACAGGAACTGACTAGGAAGATGTCAGGGTTCTGCCACTCTGGTCTTGTAAATTCTTGTTTTGGTGGCAGAGTCTGGACACTAGCTCTGTTTTGTCTTGTCCTGTAGTGCTTGGCTTGAGTTTTCTTGGGTCGAGCACTTTGTCTGTCTGGGTGCGCGTCGTCATAGGTGCGCGCGGACCGTGCGCGCTCCCGCTTGATGCGGGCGCGCGGGGTCTGTGCGTCCTTGGGACGCGCGCTCTTGTACTCGCGTTTGTGTTGTTTCGTCAGCATCGCGCTGTTTCATTCTCAGCGTCTCAGTCTAGTTGGTTTCGGTTTTGGTTGGCGCTGAGATGAAACATGCGCTTTGCACTTATGTGAGCGCACGGTAAAGTGTTTTCAGTTATCGTGTGCTCGTGTCTTTCGTCTGTCAAAGCACGTGGCTCTGTGTTTACGTTGGTCGCGTGCTTTTGTTGTGTGCTTCAGTGTTGTTTTTGTCTTGTCATAAGAACACGCTGTTAATGAGTTCTCTCATTGGCTGCGTGTTCTTGTCCTGTTTTATGTGAGCACCTGGCTTGTGTTGTCTCTTTGTCAGGTGCTCTCCCGTCTATCGTCTAGTCCCACCCTCCTTGTTAACCCATTATTAGTTAATTATGTTCATCTGTTTGTGTGTTGATTTACTCCTGCTTATATTCTCCTCATGTCTGCTGTCCTGTGCCAGTTCGTCGTCGATATTTCCCTGTCCTGTTGTGTCCAGCCGTACCTTGTTCAGCCAACCCAGTCAAGTTTGTTTTTGCCTTATTATTCATGTTTTCCCCCTCGGGGTAGTTTGTTTTGCTGTTTTTGCATTTTTATTTTTTTGTATTATTATAATAAATATTACTTTACCCTGCACTTGGGTCCTCGACCCTTTTTCCCCTCATCGAACCGTGACAGTACGAACTGGCCACATGAGGACCCAGCAGAGTGAAGACAGCCTGTTCTCCAGCCGCATGCTGCAGCTCATCAGTCTGCAGTCACTGCGGCAATGTGGCATGAAGGTGGGAAAGTTTGCGGCTAAATTTTGTGTGGCAGCAGAGGGGCTGGGGTTCAATGACCAAGCCCTGGTGAACCTCCTCAACTATGCCCTAGACAAGCCCCTTAATATCCAGCAGATGCTTGAGTTGGGAGGGCTATCTTACCATCAGTTTGTGGAGCATCTGGTTCGTCAGGCTGCTCATGGTGAAACTCCTAATCCAGGCTTTCTGCTGTCCTCTGCTCTGAAGCGGAGAGGAAAAAGGCCATCAACCACAACAGCCGCCCACCCAGTCACGAGCAAGCCCGCTACAGCACTCCTTCTTGAAGAACTCATTCTAGACTACTCAGCACTCCCAGAGTCGGGTGAAGTTAGTGGCCAGTTTATGGATGAGTCTAGCCCTGTGTCTCCTCGCTCAAGGAGACAGAAGAGGAGAAAGCAGAGTGTCGGCTCCAGCCCCAGAGCACCCACCAGTGTCGGCTCCAGCCCCAGAGCGCCCGCCAGTGTCGGCTCCAGCAGCGCCGCTCCGTGCTGACCCCAGTCCTGGTCATTGCCTTACCGGCACCACCCAGACGTCTTGCCCTGCCGGCCCCAGCCCGGCTCCTTGCCCTGCCGGCACCACCCAGACGTCTGGCCCTGCCGGCCCCAGCCCGGCTCCTTACCTTACCGGCACCACCCAGACGTCTTGCCCGGCCGGCCCCATCCAGACGTCTTGCCCTGCCGGCCCCGGCCCGGCTCCTTACCTTGCCGGCCCCGGCCCGGCTCCTTGCCCTGCCGGCACCACCCAGACGTCTTGCCCTGCCGGCCCCGGCCCGGCTCCTTGCCCTGCCAGCTACAACCAGACGTTATGCCCTGCCGGCTCCCCACAGGCCTCCAGCCCTGCCGGCTCCCATCAAGCAGCCTGCCTTGTCTCCCCTGACAGACTCCCCTGGGTCATCCCTCCTGCTCCTCCCTGGTGGGGCCCCTCTACATCCCTGGATGGACCCTCCGGCTCCACCCTGGTTCCCTGCCGGGGCCACTGACCCACTGAACCCGCCCTGGACTGTCCCTCTGGTCCCGCCCTGGACTGTTCCTCCTGTCCCTCCCTGGTCTTGCCCTCCCATCCCTCCCTTGTTCGTCTTGTTGGGTCTGGCTTGGCTCCCCTCCCTCCCCCCTTTATGTTGTCTTGCCTGTTCACTTCCCTG
Organism: Danio aesculapii; assembly: GCF_903798145.1. Classification (NCBI taxonomy): domain Eukaryota; kingdom Metazoa; phylum Chordata; class Actinopteri; order Cypriniformes; family Danionidae; genus Danio; species Danio aesculapii. The sequence goes on from NC_079442.1 coordinate 11,935,421, forward strand.
TCTTGTGTGTGTTGATGTTGCCTGTTTTGTTGTCTTGTGGTGTTCTTGTTTGTCTTGTACCTTGTTGGATGTTCCCTTTAGGGACGCCATGTGGCGTCCCTTTTGGGGGGGGCTAGTGTCAGGGTTCTGCCACTCTGGTCTTCTAAATTCTTGTTTTGGTGGCAGAGTCCGGACACTAGCTCTGTTTTGTCTTGTCCTGTAGTGCTTAGCTCGAGTTTTCTTGGGTCAAGCACTTGTTTTGTCATTGTTTGGGTGCGCGTCGTCATTGGTGCGTGCGGACCGTGCGAGCTCCCGCTTGATTTCCCTGTCCTGTTGTGTCCAGCCCTACCTTGTCCAGCCAACCCAGTCAATTTTGTTTTTGCCTTATTATTCATGTTTTCCCCCTCGGGGTAGTTTGTTTTGCTGTTTTTGCCTTTTTATTTTTGTATTATTATAATAAATATTACTTTACCCTGCACTTGGGTCCTCGCCCCTTTTTCCCCCTCAACGAAACGTGACAGAAGAAGGCTGTTATTTCGAATTTAGTTTTAAAATTCTTTAAAAGACTGCTGTAGTGGCTACATTGAGTAACAGCTGAGAGGCTAAACCAGAGACATGATATGGGACGCAAGCATAAAAAAAAAAATAAAAAAGGCAAGAATTTGTTCCAATGTCTTCTCACATCTCCCACGAAACCCCCTGTCTCAGCAGTGTGTTTTCACACTTCTAGTTTGGAAAAAGTCAGGAAAGTGGGTGAGTCTAGCTTTGTTTAGGTGGGCGTGTCGGGGGGAAGAGGGAAAGTTTTGGATAAAAATGGGAGTTTACGTTTGGGCACGTGCTGATTTTCACAGAGGCAAAACAAACACACAGACGCAGGGGAGAAAGACAGTGACTGTGTTTACGTGGACATTAGTAATCAAATTATTTGCCAAACTATTAATTTATCGACTTTAACTGCAGTTTTCCACTTTCACTTTCATTCAGGAACATTTTAAGCTTGCCCCCCGTGACAAACGAAAAATTGCATACGAGGAACTGCTGGAAGAGTGCAATTTTAATGGAATGTTTGATACCGCACGTCGTAGAAGAGAAAAAAACCTCTGCATTTCTCGGTAACTTAGATGCACTCGGTAGGTAGTGTCAGAAAGCCATGTGCGTTTAGATTATCCTGTCACAAAATGCAGCGAAAATTCCACATGACGGTAATAGTTTGATTGCGGTGTTTACATGTTTACACTCAAAGAGCAGCATTTACAGAGGATCTTTCAGTACATAATATTGTAGTGATATTAACATACTATAAACTTAGTAACTAAATCATTTTGACTAAAGTATGTCTTTAAAAACTGAAAGAGTACTGCTGACGATACAAACTAACTTTGCCATCTGAATAAACAAAAAAAGACCACTGATCGCTTGCTTACCAAATCTGTTGAGACAGAACAATCGACACCAACTGGAGCCGCATCTTTATTAAAAGGAGACGAGCAGCAAATCGGGATTTCACCATTTCCAGATGCGAGAAGCTCTCGGGTAAAAATGTTTCATAGAAACGTATTTCTGTCGTGTGTCACGTGCACTGTAATTCACACATGAGTCCAGCTGTGCTCTCATAGCGGGAAATGAAAACAAAACCTTTGTTGCAGCACATTTATAAACAAAACACTTACGACCTGTGGCTCCAGACAATTCCTCTTCTTCTTCCACTTGTTTGGGCAACACAACATGGCGTCTCTGCCGTCTAAACACTGTAACAGGTAAAAAGAAGTCTTTGAAGCTATCATGCATGTTAAAGAAGTTGCACCGCACACAAAATAGAGCATGCTGATTGGTATGAACCAAGTCTTTCTCATGAATTAATGCTGCACACTCAGAGACATCATGATGCACTCGCAGGTGCAGACGTCTACTCTGCATATTGGATTACATGCAAGGATATAATCGCTGTGACCAGCTTCAAATATTAGTTTCAAACCGGAAGACCGAATTTGCTCGAAGTAATGCAAAAACAACCAATTTTCACTTTTTTGTGAAATATGTGTCCTAATAGTGTTTTTAGCAGCGTGGGACACATATATGACTGTTAACAGCTCAAAAATGTGTTTTTGTGACCCTTTAAGTGAAGCTCACATTAATTAGAAAATACTGGACATTTTGTTATCAGATTTCTTTCTTTATTTTTATTTGTTTGCATGGCTGTGCCACTCATATTTACTATTCTTCAGACAAGACAAATAAGGAGTCGGTGCGGGCAATCCAGAAGAGTATCTTCACAGTGTCTCTTGATGCTCCGATGCCACGTGTGTCAGATGAGATGTACCATAACAAGGTTGCGGCTCAAATGCTCCATGGTGGAGGCAGTCGCTGGAACAGTGGGAACCGTTGGTTTGACAAAACACTGCAGGTACAAACATTCACATGGTATATATTAATCGAGATTTATTGAGGTATTCTTCTGTACATGGACTTCCTTCTGTTTTCTGTAGTTCATAGTTGGGGAGGATGGATCATGCGGACTCACTTATGAACATGCTCCAGCCGAGGGACCTCCTATTGTTTTCTTGGTGGACCATGTTGTTGACTATATGTAAGGATTTGACAAAATATAATGAGATTATTTGACATTTCAGCAAGAACTGTAACATTTCAAACTGTGTTTTATGCTTGCCAAAGCAACATTTATTTATTTATAATAAAACAGTACAAAAAACTTATCGAAATATCGAAAATATAGTTAAAATTTTAAATGTTTTCTACAACACCAAGTCAGAAAAGGTTGGGACGTTATAGAAAATCCAAATAAAAAAGAAAGTAAGGATATCCAAATTACTTTGACTTGTATTTCATTACAGACAATATGAACACAAAATATTTCATGTTTTGTCTGGTCAACTTAATTTCATTTGTAAATATAAATCTTTATTGGTAATTCAGACTGCAACACATTCTAGAAAAAGTTGGGACAGGAGCAATTTAGAGCTACTGATCAGGTAAATTGGTTAAATTATGATGTGATTGGAAACAGGTGATGTCAACAGGTGATTGTAATTATGATTTAGTACAAAAGCAGCATCCAAGAAAGGTCCAGTCCTTTAGAAGCAAAAATGGGCCAAGGATCACCAGTTTGCCAACAAATGAAGACATTAGGACATTTCACCTTCAACAGGGCATAACATAATTAAAAGTTTCAAGGAATCTGGATGAATTTCAGTAAGTAAAGGACAAGGGCGCAAGCCTAAGTTGAACAACTGTAATCTCTGATCCCTCAGCACACTGCATCAAGAATCCTCAATCTATATAAGGTCTATCTATAAGCAATATTACCACATGGACTCAGGACTACTTTGGCAAAACTGTCAAGTACAGTACCTAATACATAGTTACCTCTACAAAGTTACATAGTTAAAACTGTTCTGTACCAAAAGCAAGCCCTATGTTAACAGTGTCCAGAAGCAATACCGACTTCTCTGGACCAAGAGGCGTCTAGGATGGACCATCAAACAGTGGAAACGTGTACTGTGGTCAGATGAATCAGTGTTTCAGGTATTTTTTGTAAGAAATGTACGCTTTTGTAAGAAATGTGCTCCAGACCAAAGAAGAAAAGGATCATCCAAACTGTTACCAGCAACAAGTACAAAAGTCAGGGTCTGTCACGGTATGTTTTTTTTTTCTTTTTTTTTTTTCTTTTTTCATCTTTATTTCTATAGCGCTTTTACAACGTAGATTGCGTCAAAGCAGCTTCACATAGATGATTATAGTAAATTGAAACAGTGTCAGTTCAGTTTTCAGTGTTAAAGTTCAGTTTAGTTCAGTTCAGTGTGGTTTAATTTTCACTACTGAGAGTTCAAACACTGAAGAGCAAATCCATCAATGCGCAGCTCCACAGGTCCCGAACCATGCAAGCCAGTGGCGACAGCGGTGAGGAAAAAACTTCATCAATTGGCGAAAGTGAAGAATTAAAAACCTCGATAGAAACCAGGCTCAGTTGGGCACAACCATTTCCCCCATGGCCAAACGTATTGTGCAGAGCTGCAGTCTAGGCGCCGGAGGCAGGAGAGCGCTGGACGTCCATCGTGTAGAGGCTGCAGGTGGGAGAGGTCACCAGCTGGTGTACAGGCTGGCCCTTCAGGATCAATGCGAGGACTCGTCTGTCACTAGGGTCTTACAAGGATCAGTCTCATGCTCTCCACTCCTCCATAACCACCACAGCAGCTGCTCAGGATATGGCCTGGTTCAGCATTATGGAAACCTCGGGAATAATAAAAAAAAGACTAACATAAGCGAAGATGCCGTTCAAATTATAATGTCTTTCTTTAGGGAAGTGTTCCCAGCTCCGGTTGCCATAAATAATGCAGACTAACAATCCTTTAGAGCATTTGGACTTCAACAGCATTTGTGTTTTATGTGTAAGCTAATGCAAAGAGATGTGTCTTTAATTTAGTTTTAAAGTTACAGAGTGTGTTTGCTTCCCTAACTGTGCTAGGAAGGCTATTCCACAGTTTAGGTGCCGGATATGAGAAAGATCTACTGCCTACAGTTGATTTTGATATTTTGGGAATAATCAATTGTCCAGAATTAATTGAGCGTAGTGGACGTGAGGGGCTATAATACACCAGGAGCTCCCTCAAATACTGGGGAGCTAAGCCATTCAGGGCTTTGTAGGTAGTCAATAAAATGTTCAATCTTAACGATATTTAATAGGGAGCCAATGCAATGATGAAAGAACTGGAGTAATATGATCATATTTCTTTGTTCTAGAAAGCACTCTAGCAGCTGCATTTTGAACAAGCTGAAGTTTGTTAAGTAGGCCAGCAGGGCAACCACCTAGTAACGCATTAAACTTTGTGGTTTTGTCAGTGCCATTAGCAAAAACAATACAAATTCTGAGGAACACTGCAATGAAATGCAAGTCAAAGTAAAATTAGAAATCTCTACTTTCTTTTTTTATTTGCATTTTCCATACTGTCCCAACTTTTTCTGAGTTGGGGTTATATTTTAATACAGTGTAAAATTTCTGGGTTGGCGAACATGATCTTTAGTAAGTTTTACTTTACTTTTCTGTGTCACTTAGTCATTCAGAAATCATACTTAAATGCTGATTTGGTGCTTAAGAAACATTTGCAATTGTTGACCACAGTTGTGCTGCTTTATATTTTTGTGGAAAATGTGATACTTTCCCTGCGTCCTTTGAATAACACAAAGTTCACATGGGCAGCTTTTATTTGAATTCTTTTGCAACATTTTAAAATTTCTAAGCACTTGCTGAATAAAAGTAAATTGTTTTAACTTTAGGCATCATCACGTATTAAAATACATGTTCATTTTGAAGGTTGATGTTCATTTATGTTTACATGTTCATTGTGTTATGATAATAACAAATATATAATAATAATATAATATAATATAATACTTACATTTTTTTTTACCTAAATAGTACCGACATACAGTACTGTGCATGCCTGAACACAATGCCCTGAATTTTGATAATGTTAAGTTATTGCTTTTTTTTTGTGATTTATCATGCAAATATTTGTTACAGGAAGAGAACTGAGATGGTGAGAACTCCCATGATTCCACTTTCTATGCCATTAAAGCTTCGATTTAACATCACACCAGAAATCAAGAAGGACATTGAGAAAGCCAAACAGAACATGAACATGTGAGGAGACTAGAAAAGGGTTTTAATCAATCAATAATCAGCTGTAATCAGTGGAAATTAAATCACATTTATCCTTAATTTCCTTGCATTCTTTGTATAGAATGGTCCATGACCTAGATGTTCGAGTACTCAACTTCTCACAATATGGAAGAAAATTCCCGAAGTCTCATAAACTGAGTCCTGATGCATTTATCCAAATGGCACTGCAGTTGGCATATTACAGGTAGGTTTGAGCTTCTAGTCGACTCTACCACCAGAGATTCATCTTTTATCAACTGTTTAAAGAGTCTTTAGATCCTAGAAATGTATTTGTGGAAATCTAGTCCTTCTGATTGCAATTTGTTTTTACATCCCAGTGGCTTCTCTTACTTTATTTTCCTAGGTTGCATGCATGCCTTTTTTGTACCAAATTACCTCTTCATCAGCATCTTTAAAGATCAAGTATGTATTTTTGATGTTATACTTTTTTAATGAATTTACTGCGTATAGTGTAGCTCTATTTGTTTGTCCAACAAGTCAGATTCCAGTGGTGTGAATCTTGGATGGGATTAACTTTACACTGTAGGTACCTGGAATGCTTGTTGTTAAAAACATACTGTTAAAGCATTCAACGCACCAGCGCTTGCTGTCAGTTTAATCATCATTCTAAATCTATTTTTGAATTGCTATTTTTAAATTATTGGCACTCTTACACACACACACAAATAGTGTTGCGTTTACAAACATTCAGGGGCACAGAAACCTCTTGTTAACGTTATCAACCCAATAACTAAATAAAATAATTTTGACTGCATACCAGAATGCTTAAAAGGTACAGAATGCTAGATTTAAAGACTTGATGTGTGGATTAGGGTGTTTTAAATATGAGTCCTATTCGTTTGTTAAGTCTGACGTCACATGAAGCAGCTTTCAGGTTCAAGCACTCTATCAAACTCAAACAAATGGTAATAATAAATGTGTACAAAGTGTAATACTTCAAAAAGACATGATCCACATATACAGTTGAAGTCAGAATTATTAGCCCCCTGAATTATTAGCCCCCTTGTTTATTTTTTGCCTCAGTTTCTGTTTAACGGAGAGCAGATTTTTTCAACACATTTCTAAACATAATAGTTTTAATAACTCTGATTTATTTTATCTTTGCCATGATAACGGTAAATAATATTGTACTAGATGTTTTTTAAAACACTTCTATACAGCTTAAAGTGACATTTTAAAGGCTTAACTAAGTTAATTAGGTTAACAAGGCAGGTTAGGGTAATTAGGCATCGTTATTGTATAACAATGGTTTGTTCTGTAGACTATCAAAAAATATATAGCTTAAATGGGTCAATAATTTTGACCTTACAATGTTTTTAAAAAATTAAAAAATTCTAACCGAAATGAAACAAATTAAAAAGACTTTCTCCAGAAGAAAACATATTATCAGACATACTGTGAAAATTTCCTTGCTCTGTTAAACATCATTTGGGAAATATTTAAAAAAAGAAAATAAAATTTATTTTATTTATTAATAATTCATAATTTGGGAAATATTTAAAAAAAGAAAATAAGTTTATTTTATTTATTATTTTATTTATTATTAATCCTGACTTCAACTATATATCTGTCTATCCATGCATAATATCAGATGGCCAGAAAGTGATTAGTTTTTTATAAATTGTTAAAATATTAGCTTGTCTGTGATGCAGCAAGTCTAGAGAGTTGTACAAAATGGTTCAAAATGCAGCAACTATAGAGTGCTTGCCAGAACTAATAACTATGATCATATTAGTCAGATTCTGTCAACATTGCATTGCCTCCAAAATAAACTTCATTTACATTTTAAAATCCTTATGATTACTTACAAACTCTGGTTTAGTTCCACTGCATTTGAATGTGTACACCATTATTTTATAAGAAATTCACTTTAAAGTGTGATATGACTAAAAACTGGTCATAAACAAGTCAAATGAGTAGCGATTTGGACCAGGAAACGGTATTCTATACATCACTACCTAACCAATCCAAATTTATAATCTTATGTACCACTCAGTCTGCAAGAAGCCAAGTTTTTCCATGTTTGCCAAATAACATGTAGTTTCTAAACTACTATTCCTTTTAAGCTTGTACTTTTTGTCCCAATCTCATGCAACACTGCCCCTTTCATATGTGCAATTATGTCATGCCCAGTGACAATGCCCCAGCCCTCAGTGGTGTATAAATTACATACTTCATCTTTAAAAGATGCAATTATTGTCAGCGGGCAATAGGCAATAGCCTAGTGGTTAGTGTGTCGATACCTAGCACTGAGGTGCTTGCAGCAACCTGAGTTTGATTCCTAGCTCAAGGTCTTTGCCAATCTTTCCCCTTTCTCTGCTCCCCACACTTTCCTGTCTGTAAATCTCCACTGTCCTATCAATAAAGTAAACAAATAAATTAAATAATAATTATAAAAAAACAAAAAGATGCAATTACTTCTGGAAATGATGAGTTTCAGAACTAAGGTGATTTAGTAAAGGGCCATTTCCAAGTAACTAAAAACTGGTTTTCTGTTAAAGATGGCATTTTCAGAATACAAGTGAATAAAATAGGGAAATTAATAATGGGGACTCTACATTGAACTTGTATTTAAAAATACATGCATTTGATTACATTTATAAATGTAGCTGCAAAAAGCTTCATTATGGTTAAATCGTTTTTACATTTCAGAAATTATAACAAAAAAACTCTTTTTCACATCAAAAGACTATAGGAATCTATTATCTAGCAGAGATCAACCATAAACGCATTAAAGGAGATAATTAAGCTGTTCAGGATCATATGTCTAGCATATATCTCAGAATACATTCTAGAATAGATTACATTAAAATGAATACAACTCCAACAACATTTATATTTTTTCCAACAACTTTTATATTTTTTGCAAACATTTTTCTGTATAAATATCTAAACAATACTTCACAGAATGGTACACTCTCAGAAAAAAAGGTACAATGTTGTAGCAAAGAAGGTACAAACCCTTGTCACTGGGGCAGAACGAAGGTACAAACCCTTGTCACTGGGGCAGAACCTTTTTATGAAACCGAATTGTACCCTAAGACAAAGAAACAAGTTTGTACCATTGCAGTTTGTACCTTTTAAGGACATGATTTGTACCATGGGACACCAAAATGTACCTTTTGGTTTTTAAAACCTGCACATACAATATTGTCGAAGGCACCACTACAGTGACAAGACACTTTGTACCTTAACAATGTCAAATGTGTTTCTTCAAGAACTAATTAAAGGCATTTTGCTACAGTATATCCAAAATGTTTCAATTTATTTTCAGTAAATATAAAATGTTTTTTTTTAAGTTTATTTTTATGTAAATACACATTTTCAATTTACAATAAAGAATACTTTAACATAAATCAAAATATCTATTTTTTGCTGAACATTTCACAACACTTCACAAAAATGTTTCAGAAATACATTCTCCAATGTACAATATAAAAAAAAATCTATTTTCACACAATATCTTCATAATAACTTAAGTTAATTTTAATTTACTTTTAATTTTAAAATAGAAATTGAATTATGCAAAAATATTGTAAAGAGCTAAGCACAATGTTTGATTAGTTTTACAATACTAAAATGTCTGCATGAACACTTTGCATATGCAGGACTTTTGCCAGCTCTTTACAAGTTGTTTTACAACACAATAATTCATGGTTATGAGTTTCTTTAAACATATGCTTTTAAATGATGATTCATGTTTTAATATGGGAATTATGCATAAAATCATTTTGCCTTTCCAGTAATATTTATTTTCATAGATATTGTAATAAAGAAGGAGTTGAACACTTGTATCATAAGAACAGTATCATAAGATGTCTTTTTTGTACCATATAAGGTACAACTTTTGCAAAGGTACAAAACTGTTCCTTAAGGAACATTATTTGTACCACCATATACCTTTTTTTCTGAGAGTGTACAGTTTATTTCAAGATTTAAAGGCAATGGACAAAACAACTACAAACAGGACATTTACTTAAAAAAATTACTTTACAAAACTTTAAAGTGAGATTTAACATTTTACCATAACATGGGCAAAATCATTAAATAAATGTACATGCATATAGTTTACCTGCTCCTCTGTTTATCTGCTGGAAAATTACATTTTAAAATTATGTGCATGGGCACTTGCACAGTACTACAAAATCCAGTCTCTGTGTGCTGTTTTTGATTTTCAAATTGTCTTATGAGCCTTAAATACAGTAAATCAACTGTATTCATAATCGCAACATATTATGAATAATCACGAATCAGTAAGTAAATTGTGTGGTAGCTTTTATCCTTGTGCTCTTTTGTATGTATATAACACATTTATGACAGGGTGAAAAGTCATAAAAAAATGTCATAATTAATATTTAGTTTTGTCACAAAATATCCAAATGGCATACATCTTCGCAAAGAGAATACATGTGATGTTATTATCTGGAAAGTTATCTGTTACTACACTGTTATCTGAGGTATTAACCAGGACA